>NW_021963702.1:0-61041 GCF_901765095.1 Microcaecilia unicolor | reverse complement strand
CAAAATCAATCAAACTCAGTAGATTTTGCAGAAAGAATCATGAGAGAAGCATGAGGACCATGGGAAATCGTCTCTTCCAACACCCTAATGCCTGCTCGGACCTGGCATTACTTTTTACAGCGGTACAGTTTTGTTTCAGCAACTCAGATATAAAGGAATTAGAAAAGGTGCAGAGAAGGGCGACGAAAATGATAAAGGGAATGGAACGACTTCCCTATGAGGAAAGGCTGAGAAGGTTAGGGCTCTTCAGCTTGGAGAAAAGGCAGCTGAGGGGTGATATGATAGAAGTCTACAAGATAATGAGCGGAATAGAGCGGACAGATGTGAAGCATTTGTTTACACTTTCAAACAACAACAAAACCAGGGGACACAAGATGAAGCTTAGAATATGGTAGATTTAAAACAAATAGGAGAAAGTTTTTCTTTACTCAGCGAGTAGTTAGACTCTGGAACTCGTTGTAGTGACAGCAGCTGGCCTTACGGAATTTAAAGGGGGTCTGGATAGATTCCTGAGAGAAAAGTCCATTGAACATTATTAATTTTTTTTTTTTTTTTTTTTTGGGGGGGGGGGGGGGGTTGCCGAGTTCTTGAAGCCTGGATTTGCCGCTGTCGGAGACAGGATGCTGGCCTTAATGGACCCTTGGTCTTTTCCCAGTATGGCGGTGCTTATGTACCTGAGGAGGAATACAAAATTATCTTATTTAAAAGTGCTTGACTACATCTGCATGCTACCTGCAGTAAGGCCTTGTGCACTCTCTATTTCCTGTGCTAGACTTCTATGATCATTTTGCGCTGGTAAATGCGGGCGCTAATACAGCACTAATAGCCTCTAGTGCCTACATTTACTTTTGATCATTGGCACCAAAGGGAGCCAAATGACTTTTCCAGGCAGCCTACAAGGTGAGGTCAGATATCCTTTCTATAGTTGGGGTGAATAGAAAGCCAAGTTCCAAGTGAGATTTTGGCATGTTAGTCATAGATTAGCACCAATAGATATGCCTCAGGAATACAGTTGCACTGATATTGTTAAATTATTATTCTACCAAGTACTGATAAGTTTTGCTGCTAACTTTCCTTATTGTTTTCTTTATCATACTAATATATATATCCTTAAATTGTAATATATTTCCAAAGTTTGCCATTTTCTCTCATATTGCCAGCAAAACTTTCATAATAGCCCTTTTATTTGTTTTGGGACCACTTTAGGGCAACATCATACTTCTAACAGAGGAGGTAAGCCACAAATTCTAACCATAGTAATTATTAGCTAATCACTTTATTAGTCCTATAGCTTCCCCATGTCTATCTCAATAGCAGACTATGGACTTTCTTCCAGGAACTTGCTCAAACCTTTTTTAAACCCAGATGTACTAACCACATTTACCACATTCACTGGCAATGAGTTCCAGAGCTTAAATATTCGTTGAGTAAAAAAAATATTTCCTCCTATGTGTTTTAAAAGTATTCCATGTAACTTCATTGAGTATCCCTTAGTCTTTGTACTTTTTAAAAGAGTACAAAAGTGGATTCACTTTTACCCATTCTACACCACTCAAGATTTTGTAGACCTTAATCATATCACCCCTCAACTGTCACTTTTCCAAACTGAAGAGCCCTAATCTCTTTAGCCTTTCCTCATATGAGAGGAGTTGCATCCCCTTTATCATTTTGTTTGCTCTTCTTTGAGCCTTTTCTAATTCCACTACATCTTTTTTGAGATATGTCGACCAGAATTGAACACAATACTCAAGAAGAGGTTGCACCATAGAGCAATACAGAGGCTTTATTGTATTCTTGGTCTTGTTTACTATCCCTTTTCTAATAGTTCCTTGCATCCTTGCATGCTTTATAGGCCGCTGCTGCATACTGGGCATAAGATTTCAGCATACTGTCTTCAATGACACCTAGATATTTTTCTTGGGTAGTGACTCCCAAGGTGGACCCTAGCATCAGGTAACAATGATTCAGATTATTCTTCCCAACATGCATCACTTTGCATTTAAAATTTGAATTTATTATGTAATGTAATGTAATACAGTTCTTGTACCCACTAACTCCCACAAAAGTGGTTCAAAGCAGGTAGCAATTATGAAAAATAATACAACAAAATTAGCCTAAGAATTTCTTGAACAAAACATACATAAAAACATAAAATCCAAAATAACAGCTGTTTAACAAGAAAACATACTTCAACAAGAGATGATTAATATAGGTCTCAATAAGTTTGATTTCAGCAGTCCCACTCAAAAGTCCAAGTTCAAAAATCAAGGCAATTCTCTTTAAGTACAATTATAGTAAGTGTTCCTTCAGCTGTTTCTTGAACACTGACTACCTTGATTCTTTTTTTAGCTGTAAAGGCAATCTGTTCCACTCCACAGGGCCAATGATAGAAAAAGCACTAAGTCTTGTCAGTTCTAGTTGCAACTGCTGCAAAACAGGAACCACCAAATCACAACCTATTGATGATCTCAAGGGATGTTTGTGGCACATACCTCTTCACAACATTCTTCAAATAAAAAGAAACACCTTGATACACAGCACAATAAATTTTCAGAAGCACACGGGTGCATAAGGAGAGGGATGACTAAATTGGTAAGCGGTCTCCATCATAAAACATATAAGGACAGGCTTATGAACCTCAACATGTATACGCTGAAGAGAAGCGGGAGAGAGGGGATATGATAGAGATGTTTAAATACCTCACTGGCATTAATGTACAGGAGGAGAGTCTTTTTCAAATGAAGAAAACCTCTGGAATGGGAGGGCATAGGCTTAGGAGGAATCTAAGAAAACACAGTTGAGGGTGTGGATGCGTAGAATGGCCTCCCGGTGAAGTTTGTGGAGACAAGGACTGTGTCAGAATTTTAAAAAGCATGGGACAGGCACATGAGATCCCTTAGGAAAAGGAGGCGTTAGTGGTTACTGAGGATGGGCAGACTAGATGGGCCATTTGGCCCTTACGTTATGTTTCTATGTTTCTATCACTAATAACATATACTTTATGCAATAACTCACAGGCAACCACGTTAACCGTTTTAAATGGGCTGTAATATGTTCAGACCTTGAAAGGCCAAACAACAGCCTGATGGCTGAATTTTGAGCAACCAGAATAGACTGAAGACAACAAGCCCAAATAAATAACACTGCAGTAGTCCATACCACCAAGCACCATTGCTTGTTCAACATTTTTAAAATCTGTTCGATAATACTGACTTCAGCTTACTTAACATACACAATTTAAAGTATATGTTACGAATTGGTTTTTGCACTTGTGGTGTAAATATCAAACCTGAATCAATTAGAACACCTAAGTTTCTTACTTGCCTAAAAACTTTTACAGGCACTCCTAACAGCTGGATAATATCCAGTAATTGCAAAGTTGAATCTTCTGCAATATACATCACTTCAGTTTTATTCACATTCAATTTTGGTTAACTAAATATAGATTAAGCAAGAACTGTATTAAAAATAACCTTCACATCTAGATCAGAGGCCTGCTGTGGGAAAACAAATTGGATGTCATCAGTGTGCACTCTACAAGAGACACCCAAAGATTTTTAATAACTCGCATAAAAATCATAGATGTTAAAAAAATTGCTGACAACGTTGATCCATGTGGTACCCCCATGCATAAAGGGTGTGCAGTTAAAATTACATCCTGTATACGCACAACCATGTTTCAGTTCAACAAAAAAGACTCCAACCACTGTAATGCAGCCCCTGCAAGGCCACAAGCACATAACTGCTGTAACAGAATGTTATGATCCAGCCTATCAAATGCTGCTCAGATGTCCAAAAAAACCCAAACCCAATTGCTCTTCATCTATAGTAGCAGCCAGTAGCGCCTCCATGCTGTGAGCCTTAAGGAAGCCATATTGAAATGGGTCTAAGAAGGAATGTACAAGAAGAAAATCATTTAGGAGCCCTTTTACTAAGCTGTGTAAGTGTCTACGCATGCCCAACGCACTCCAAAATGGAGTAACCTCCCGACTACCACGTGGCTGTTATGATAATTTCATTTTTGGCGTCCATCCGATATGCGTGGAAGAAAAATAATTTTTATTTAGGGCACATGTATCAGATGCGCGCCAAGTGGCATTTGACGCACGTAGGTCATTACCGCCCAGTTACTGCTTGAGACTTTATCACTAGGTCAATGGCTGGCGGTAAGGTTACAGACCCAAAATGGACGCGCGGCAATTTTGATTTTGCCTCACGTCCATTTTCGGCAAAAATATTAAAAGGCCTTTTTTTACAGGCGTGCTGAAAAATGGATCGGCGCGTGCCCAAAACCCGCGTCTGCGCTACCGCAAGCCATTTTGCAACGCACCTTAGTAAAAGGACCTCTTCATTGGTTGTACAGCACTTGTTTCAATATTTTAGCTAGCATAGGCAGAGTAGAAATAGATTGATAATTGGACAATACATCACTTCCCACCTTCAAATCCTTTAAAACAGGATGGAATGTAGCAATTTTCAGCTCATTCAGAAAGGATCCTTTCAGAAGAGATATGTTAACAACAAATATCATCAGCTCAGGAACAATAGCATCTTTAATACCCTTCAATACACCTAAAGGACATACATCCCCAACAGATCCCGTAGGTTAATACCTATTCAGGTACTTAACCACCTCTAACCTAGTTACATCTGAAAACTTGTCCACGTTAAATTTCATCTGCCATTAAGATGCGCAGTCTTCAAATTTTCTAAGGTCTTCCTGCAATTTTTCACAGTCTACATGTGCTTTATGTATCATCTACATATTTAATCACTTCGCTTGTTGTTCCAATTTCCAGATGACATGACATATATGCTTATATTCCACCAGGGGCGTAGCCAGACTTTGGTGGGACGGGGGTCCAGAGCCCGAGGTGAGGGGACACATTTCAGCTCCCCCCCCCCCCGGTGCCACCGATCCCCCTCACCACCATTTTGCCCCCCCCCCCCCACTGTCACCACCACCTTTGACCCCTCCGGCTCCAACTCTTTCAAGCCCCCCCTTCCTGCCACCGCCAACCCTCCCCTGTCATCGCAGTTGGGTACCTTTGCTGGCGGGGGTTCCCCAACCCCCGCCAGCCGAAGTCATCTTCTCCGGCGCGGCCACGTTGCTGATCTGCAAGGCTTCTGTTTCTGTGAGTCTGATTTAGACCACCTCCATATCTCTATGCAGGTAGACTCCCAGATATTTTAAGACTCCAGATGACCATTCCAGGTGGAAAGTGTGAGTCTGATGTCAGACTGACAGAAACAGAAGCCTTGCAGATCAGCAACACGGCCACGCCGGAGAAGGGGACTTCGGCTGGCAGGGGTTAAGGACCCCCCACCAGCAAAGGTACCCGACAGTGACAGTGGTGGGGGGGAGGGTTTGCAATGGGAGGGGGGTCAAAGGGGTTGGTGGCGAGGGGGCCAGGGCCAAATCTACGGGGGCCCATACCCCCGTGGCCCCACATAGCTATGCCCCTGAATTACACGAAACCTGGACAGCTCAATGTGGATTACAAAAGCAACGAGAACTTGGAATAGCCCAATGAACTTTACATATTAAAAATGAACTAAAACTGCTGACCCTAAAGGCTTAATTTAAATATATATATTTTAAGCCAAGTTTTCAACTGCTTCCTGAAACTCAAATAAACTGGCTGGTATCTAACTTTCCTTGAAAGACAATTCCAAAAAGTATCATACAGATATTTATTTATTTATTATTTATTTATTACATTTGTACCCCGCACTTTCCCACTCAAAGCAGGTTCAATGCGGCTTACATAATAATTGGGATTACAAAGTATTGAAGAAGAGAAATAAGTTGGGTGTTATCGGAGTAATACAAGAGATAAGAATGTAGAGATGCAAGGATGAGGGGAGTAGTAGCACGAGTAAGTGAGTAATTGGAGGGGTAGATGAGGCGGAAGGGGATGGGCGACAGTGAAAGGAGTAGGAGAGATGAGAGCAAGGGTAGGTGAGCATTAGGGGAGGGGTCGGTGAGGCAAAAGGGGATAGAGCAAGGGACAGGCAGAGGACATGTGGCGGGAGATGTAGTCTAGGTCATTATCATTGTCTCCTGGATATGTGATGGATAGATAGGTACATAGGAATTAATCTGGGTCATTTAGGTAGGCTTGCCTGAACAGATGGGTTTTTAGTGATTTCCGGAAGGGCAGATGGTCATTGAGTGATCGGATTGGGAGGGCATTCCAGAGTTGGCTGCCTAGGAAGGAGAAGTTGGATCCATAATAGGTTTTGTACTTGAGTCCTTTGCAATTGGGGTAATGTAGGTTGAGGTAAGTTCGTGATGTTGTAGACACATTCCTGTTGGGGAGGTCAATCAGGTTGAGCATATAGCTTGGAGATTCACCGTGGATAATCTCGTGGATTAGTGTGTGGACTTTGAACCTGATTCGTTCTTTGATAGGGAGCCAGTGAAGTTTTTTTCGAAGAGGTGTTGCACTTTCAAATTGTGGTATGCCAAAAATGAGTCTGGCTGCTGTATTTTGGGCAGTCTGAAGTTTTTTCAGAATATGGTTCTTGCAGCCTAAAAAAATACTGCTACAGTAGTTGGCGTGGGTAAGTACTGTGGATTGCACCAAGTTCTGGAATGTTTTCAGTGGGAGATATGGTTTTAAGCGTTTCAGTATCCACATCAGGTTGAACATTTTCTTTGTAGTGGATTTTGCATGATCTTCGAGCGAGAGATGGTTATCTAATGTCACTCCAAGGATTTTTAAGTTGTCAGATATGGGGATTGTGGTGCCCAAGATGTTAAGGTTGGTAGGGAGGGGCGCGGAGTGCTGGGATGAGAGGATTAGGCATTGCGTTTTTTCTTTGTTCATTTTCATCATAAAGGCGTTGGCCCAGGTGGTTAAGATGTGCATGCCCAAGGATATTTTGTCGGAAATTTCAGTTAGATTAGATTTGAAGGGAATAAATATGGTGACGTCATCAGCATATATGAAAGGGTTGAGACCGTGTCTGAATAGAGCTTTTGCTAGTGGGATCATCATAAGATTGAAAAGGATCTGGGATAGAGGGGAACCTTGAGGTACACCGCAGTCTGGTGACCATGGGGATGAGGTAGTTGAGGTTGATTTGACTTGGTAAGATCTTGAGGTGATGAAGCCTTTTATCCAATTAATGATGTTTCCGCCGATTCCAAGTTTATCCAGTAGTTTGGTTAGGATATTGTGATTTACCATGTCGAATGCACTGGATAAATCGAATTGTAGGAGGAGGATGTTGTTTCCAAATGCGATTTCATGTTTGAATTTTGATATTAGAGTGAGTAGGATGGTTTCTGTACGGAAACCCGATTATGATTCATGTAGTATGGAGAATTTTTGTATAAAGTCGTTTAATTGGGAGGTCACCCTGTTTTCCAACAATTTAATTAGCAAAGGGATGGATGCAACTGGGCGGTAGTTGGTGACATCACTCGCTGGTTTCTTGGGGTTCTTAGGTATTGGTGTGAGTAGTATATTGCCATGTTCCATAGGGCCATGTTCCTGTTGTAGCAGGAAGTTTAGGTGGGAGGTAAGTTCTGTGATAAAGCGTTCTGGGGCATCTTTCATTAGGTAGTTGGGACATGGGTTGCGATGGCAGTGAGATTTGGAGAGCTTGGTAATTGCCGTAGAAATTTCTTTAGTGGTGAGGGGGATGAAATTTTTCTATGAGCGGTCAGCTGGGATTTCATCTATGTAGGGGTCCAATTCGTCAAGAAAGGTATCGATATTTGCACAATCTTGGGGTATCGTGCTGCAAAGATTGGTAATTTTATCATTGAAGTATTTGGCTAGTTGGTTTGCAGATAGGTAGTTTGAGGGTGTGGATGTGATTGGGTTGGTGTTGAGTAGGTTTTTTATGAGTTGATATTGTTTTTTATGTCTGTGCCGCTGGTTGTAATTGTTTGTGTGCAGTAGGATCTTTTAGCTCGTTTAATGGCATTTTTGTACTTTCTGTGTGACTGCTTCCATGCATTGTAGGTGAGGTTGTTTTTAGATTTACTCCATGTTTTTTCCAATTTCCTTGTTTGTGATTTTAGGTTTTTCAGTAGGTCGTTAAACCATGGTGATGGGTTGGGCCTGCGTACAGTTTTAGTAAGTAATGGGGCTATTTCGTCCAATATAAGTTTGCATCTGTTGGCCCATTCTGTTAGCAATCCTCCCAAATATAGTGCGGGGCATACCTGCAGACCCCCTTGTATGTAATTCGTGTATCCAGCTGAGCAGCGCTGCTACATTATAAAGACGCAAGTCCGGTAGACTGAGCCCCCCCCCCCCCCATCCCGAGAGCAAACTATCTTAGCGTATCCAATCCTCGCCCTACGTCCCACACAGATAAATGCACCTATGATCCCTTTATACAGTCTTCTTCCCGTTTAGCAAACCATATAGGCAACATCTGCAAAGGATATAGAATCTTAGGAAGCACAACCATTTTAACTAGCGCTACCCTGCCTAACAGCGAAAGTGGCAGGTCTTTCCAGCGAAGGCATAAAGATTTAATATGTTCCAGTTTATCCTGAATATTCTTGCGGTAGACCACCTCCATATCTCTATGCAGGTAGACTCCCAGATATTTTAAGACTCCAGATGACTATGCCAGGGGGAAAGCGGGCAGCTGCTGACTCGCCCAAGGGGAGGACACGGGCAAGGCCTCAGATTTTTCAAAATTGATTTTAAGTCCCAAGAAAGAGCCAAATTGCATAATGAGAGACACCAGTTTCAGGACAGATTCCGACGCTCGTCAGCGAACAGGTTGATCCTAAACTCCTGAGACCCAACCCTGATCCCTCCAAACTCTCTGGATTGTCTAATCTTTAGGACCAAAGGCTCCAAATACAGCACAAATAGGAGACGGGGCAGCCTTGCCTTGTGCCTCGCTCCAGCCTGAATACTGGGGTTTGAGCTCCGTTAATCAGGATCTGTGCTGTCAGATAACTATATAGAGACCTGATACCCCCTAGAAATTCCCCCATGATGCCAAATTGCAGAAGCACCCAAAACAGATAATCCCACAAAATTTTATCAAAAGCTTTGTCTGCGTCCAGGCTCGCTATGATAGTGTCTCCTGGGGTACCCCCAATTGACTGCAAAGCCGACACTGCCCTCAGTATGTTAGAGGAGGCGTAACTCCCTGAAACAAACCCAGCCTGGTCTGAGTGTATCAATTCCGGTAGTATGTTCCCCAGTCTCTGAGCTAAAATATTGGCAAATAGTTTGATATCCTGATTCAGGAGTTAGATGGGGCGGTATGAACCAAGCATTTCCGCATCCCTCCCCGGCTTGGGCAACACTACAATATGAGCATGCATCAATCTTCCCCCTCCCTCCCCTGTATTGCATAAATGATGACAAAGTTCCTGGAAGGGGGGTCCGATTTTCTCACCCAAAATTTTATAAAACTCAGGGCCCAAGCCATCTGATCCAGAAGCCTTTGCTAATTTAAGGCGCCGTATAGCCTGGCATATCTCCGACATCGCAATGGGGGAATTCAAGGCATCAATTGCAGCAGATTTAGGTCCCTAATAAACAAAACTCTCTGTGCCTGATCCATCTCCCCTTTATCGTAAAGTGCCCTGTAGAAATCCACAAAAGCCTTCTGAACCTCATCTGATGCAGCTACCACTCTACCCTCTTGCGTTCGTATTTTAGTTATTACTTGCTTCGCTCCTCTATGCTTAACCAATGAAGCCAGCAGCCTACCCGCCTTGTTCCCCCATTGGTACAGGTTAAACTTATACATAGAGATATCTTGGGACGCTCTATCATTTAAAAGATCATTAATCTGTTGTCGTACAGCATTATATTCCTTCCTCACCCCATCGTCCCTAGTCAGGATATGTCTGCCTTGAAGACCCTGCAGCGGTCGGTCAACTTCAGCAATTGGCGCTCTCTATCTCTATGAGATTGCACTGTGTAGGCCAATATTTTCCTCCTCAGCACCGCCTTGACCATCTCCCAGTAAGTGGCAGGGTCAATTGAGTCCGGGTCATTGTCTACAAAATAATGCCCCAGGCCTGAATCAGAAACTGCCGAAAGTTGTTATCTAAGTACAGGATGGGATTCATACGCCACATTCTCACCCGCTCCCTGGTGCCAGCGGACGTCTGCCCACAAAAAGCAATGATCTGAGACTGCCCCATCCGCGATATCAGCAGCCACTACCCGGGACAACAAGGAGGGGTCTAACAGTTTATAATCGAGCCTCTCGTGAACTCCGTGCACCTGAAAAAAGAAGGTATAATCATGGTTTTCAGGATGCAACATCCTCCAGATATCCAAAAGGTCCAATTCACGCATGAGGAAGTTCACCCCTCTATCCCTCCAGGCAGACACTCTGGGTTTTGCAGGGGCAGAATCTATAAGGGGGTCCGCTGTAATATTAAAATCCACCCCCCCCCCCCCTCCAGAAACAGTTGGGACCCACTCAGGGACACAAGATGTGCCAGCAGGCGAGAGAAAAAGGAATGAGAGCATGTGTTAGGGGCATAAACAGAGCAGAGAGCCACTCTCCTTCCCGCTACCTCTCCCATCTGTAGAACAAACGGGCCTTCCGGATCTTGAACTAATTTGTGCAAAACAACTTGATGCTTTCTATGGAACAAAATAGCTGCCCCTCTTTGCCTGCCATTGAAGGAAGAAAATACTAACTCCCCCACCCAATTATGTTTCAGTTTTAAATGCTCCGCCTGTGTAAGGTGGGTCTCCTGCAAAAACATGACATCCACTCTCATTTTGGCACAATATGAAAGGATTTTTGTGCACTTTATAGGAGAGTGGAGCCAAACTTTAGATTACTCATGAGTCAGTAACCCAATGGCTATGTTGCTTGGCTCGACATACGCATCCTCGCTACCCAGGAGGCGGCGCCCCAGCCCCGCCCCTCCCAGTGCCCTCCCCTCGTGGCTCGTGTGATACAGGGAAGAGAAGAAAAGAAAGGTCCCCAACTGACTCCCAAGCTTCCAAGAATCCCAACCCAGCCCCAAACCTGCCCCCCTTCCCTCCCCCCCACTCCCCTCCCCTCCAGTCCAACCACCCACACAAAGAGCCCAATCCACACATAAACCACACTCACCCACTGCCGTACCCTCCCCACATACATACACATAGAAAACCCCTGACCACTACCCATAATCCCTCCCCAGAACACACAGTGTTACAACTTCCCCTCACAGCAGGCCCCATCCCCCTCCCTAGCCTTCCCTTCCCCCCCCCCCCCCCCACAAACCTGAACCAGCAGACTAAAGTGCCATAAAATTAACTTGCCGCTTCCTAGCAGAACAAGCATCCTTTCCTAGAGAGTAAAAAGTGGAAACAAGGACAAGTACTAAGTAACTGACTTGCGATCATCCAAAACAGTTAAATCGCAAAACGCAATTCAGCTCAACGAGTCGCAAACCAATGGCGTGTCGTTGCTTAGGTCCTGCAGCAAGCCATCTTCCTCACACTCCCCGCTCTGGTTGCAATCGGACATCACTGCTCCACAAAAGTTTGTATAGCACCACCAAAAAACAGAGGCACATGCTCCCGAACCGAAGAAACTTGCTCACCAACCATCGTGATGTCTTCTAGGGCAGCCGTCCCAGAAAGGCCTTGAGCTCCTCCGGCGTCTCTATAAACAGTGTAGCATTGTTATGTACCACCCGCACTCGTGCAGGGTATTGTAAAGAAAATTTAATTCCTTTAGTAAAGAGCTGAGAGCAATATGGCGATAAACGCCTGCGCAGGTCAGCAACACGCGGAGAAAAACCTTGGAACACTAACACTTTATTCCCTTGGTAAGATACTTCTTTACGTTGACGCCATTAGCCATGAGTTGAGACTTTTCAGCAAGTTGAGGATCCTGGCAATCACCGGACGTGGCCTGTTGTTTTGGTCCCGAAGCACTCCCACGCGGTTCACTCGCTCTATCCGCAATTTCTGGCCCTCCACTTCCAAGCTCAGCTCACAAGGCAGCCAAGACTCCATCACATCCCAGAGTTCTTTTTCCTTCACAGATTCGGGCACCCCCACTAGCCGGATATTATTGCGGCGGCTTCTGTTCTCCTGATCCTCCACCCTATCCTCCAAGCTCTTACAGTGTTTCTACAGCTCTGCTACTTGGGAGGTCATGGCATTTGTTACATCTTCCTGTTGTGAGATTCTGTCCTCCGCTTGTTGTATGTCAGACTTGTGAGTTCTTGTACCAAGTAGAGCGCTGCTGAGCCTGGTACTTGGACCAGGTTCTGCTTGGCGGCTGGAGAACCCCGGGTTTCACCTGCGCTGACCGCTGTTCCCCAGAGGTTGAGCCCCTAGGTGTGGGTGGCCTGCAGGACTTACGGGATGGAGCTCGAAGTGGGGTGATGAATGTATCGGCCAGGCAGGCAGCAGGTCAAGAGAGTAATCCAGGTACAAGCGGCAGTCAGTAGGTAGGTGGCAGGCAAGAGAGTAATCCAGGTACAGGCAAGACAGTAGGCAGGCGGCAGGCAAGAGAGTAATCCAGATACAGGCAAGTCAGTAGGCAGGCGGTAGGCAAGATAGTAATCCAGGTACAGGCGAAAGTCAGTAGGCAGGCGGCAGGCAAGAGAGTAATCCATGTACAGGCGAAAGTCAGTAGGCAGGCAGCAAGCAAGAAAGTAATCCAGGTACAGGCAAAAGTCAGTAGGCAGGGCGGCAGGCAAGAGAGTAATCCAGGTGCAGGCAAAAGTCAGTAGGCAGTAGGCAGGCAAGAGAGTAATCCAGGTACAGTCAAAAGTCAGTAGGCGGGCGGCATGCAAGAGAGTAATCCAGGTACAGGCAAAAGTCAGTAGGCAGGCAAGAGAGTAATCCAGGTACAGGTGAAAGTCAGTAGGCGGGCGGCATGCAAGAGAGTAATCCAGGTACAGGCAAAAGTCAGTAGGCAGGCGGCAGACAAGAGAGTAATCCAGGTACAGGCGAAAGTCAGTAGGCAGGCGGCAGGCAAGAGAGTAATCCAGGTACAAGCAAACGTCAGTAGGCAGGCGGCAGGCAAGAGAGTAATCCAGGTACAGGCAAGTCAGTAGGCAGTAAGCAGGCGGCAGGCAAGAGAGTAATCCAGGTACAGGCGAAAGTCAGTAGGCAGGTGGCAGGCAGAAGGGTAATCCAGGTACAGGTGAAAGTCAGCAATGAGGGACCAGTAGATAAGAAGCAGACTACAGAGTTAGAAACACCTAACAAAGTAGAAGCTGAAACATGGAGTTCAGGGAGAGCTCAGCTGATAAAGTGCTGGCGTCTGACATCAGCAGGGAGAAGGGGCAAAGCCATAGGACAAGAGCAGGGGAAGGAGGAACCAGAAGACCAATAGGAGAAAAGCAAGGGAAGACAGACAGACGGAGAGCAGACACAGATGGGTGGAAGCAAAGCAATCAAGGAGCCTGGAAGCCAGGCAGAGAGAGAGAGCAGAAACAGGTGCATGGAAGCAAAGCAATTAAGGAGCCTGCAACCACCGCTCTCTGAACAAACCCAGAGAGGACTACACACACATGACTCAGGCAGTGCCAGTCAAGTGTGCATGTCGACAGGACCCCGCATAGCCCAAGGACGCCGCTTGCGTTGAGGTAGGGGACAGGACATTGTAAGCATGTGTTTTGCATAGCCATGCCCTCCCTCAACTCGTCCATTGTGGCATGCAGTTTTGACAATTTGTCGTCCAATATATCTGCCATGTTTCGCATTATTTCTTTAATCGCTGCGTCCTGCAGCGTGAACACTGCTGGTGCAGTGACCTCGCTTGTCGCTCGGTGCTCAGATGCCATCTTGGTTGCGTGGGTGCCTCCGCGCTCCCTAGCAGGCCGCGGGGTCTTTGCTGGCATAACCGCAACACTGCCCCTCCAGAGTGTCCCGACTTCACCAACTGATGCCTGGAATCATATCTCAGCACGTCGCCAATTCTGGGGTCCGATGTGAGGGGGGGAGACATATATTAAAGCCGATTTTAGCATAGAAGTGGGGAGATCAGCCGACAAGCGTCCGCTCAGGTCCCAGCCATCACGTGACCCCCAGCCATGAAGTATCTTGAATAACAACAGACAGAACTTGAATATGATCCTGGTATAAATAGGCAGCCAGAGCTTTAATCAAAAGAGGAGTCACATGTTCATATATTTTCACAGAGTAACCAGTCTATTGGCCGAGTTCTGCAGTGTCTGCAACTTTCTCAGAAGAAAAGAATTACAACTCACATACAAAGAGTTACAGTAATCTAATTGACATAGATCATTTATAAATATGTTAAATATCACTGGTTGTAGTACAGATTCCTGCAGCACTCTACTATTCACCCTCTTCCATTTTTCTGTCCAAAAACCAGTTCCTAATCTACAACAGAACATTGCCTTCTATCCCATGACTCTTTACTTTTCTAAGGAGTCTCTCATGAGGAATGTTGTCAAATGCTTTCTGAAAATCTAGATACACAACATCAACTGGCTCACCTTCCTTGACATGTTTATTCATGCTTTCAAAGCACATAGAGGGTTTTACACTAAAGATTAGCTCGAGTTATCTGCAGCAGGACCCATTTTATTCCTATGAGCCCTGCTGAGGAAAACTCGAGCCATAGGAGCCAACTTTTCAAAATGATTTGGGATACTGAATTTTTTATTTTTTTTACAGGTGGTGCATTCCCCCCCCCCCCCCCCCCCCCCCCGGGTACCTTAACATCCTGTCTGCTGCAGTCTTCACGTAGGCAGTGGCACTCAAAGGCTGCCTGCAACCTGCGCCAGGACTTCTTCCCTGAACAGTCCCACCCCTCAGTCCCCCTGTACTGTGCAAATATAAGGAGATGCAAATTTCAAAAACTGACATATTTCAATCACTATACTATAGGTTAACAAATACAAATAAAACAAAAAATGGAAAATATGATATAATTTTATTGGACTAAATACATTTTTCAATTAGCTTTCAGAGGCCAAAACCTCTTTCCTCAGGTCAGGACAGTATACTGCTGCTACGGTATTCTGTCCTGACATGGGAAAGGAGGGTTTGGTCTCCAAACATTAGTCAAAAATTTATTAAAATTAGTCCAATAAAGATATTACCTTATTTCCATTTTCTGTATTTATTAACACAGCTACCACACTACTTTATACTAAACTAAAAATAAAATTCATTTTTTCCTACCTTTGTTGTCTGGCCGTTTACTGTTTCTAATTGTGTTAGTCTCTTGTTTCTTCTTTCCTCGATCTTAACTCTCCCCTCTTTCCATCCAGCATCTACCCCATCTCTCTCCCCTTTCCATCCAACATCTGCCCCCTCTCTTCCCCCTTTCCATCCAGTGTCTATTTTCTCCATCCATGTGTAGTTTTTCTCCTCTTTTCCCTTTCCCTCATCTCAGTCAGTATGCATCTCCTTCCTCTTTCTTCTCTCCCCTCCATCCATATGCATCTCCTTCCTCTCTCTTCCCTCTCCTCCATCCATGTCCAGCATTTCTCCTCTTTCTCCACCCCTCCATCCATGTTCATCTCACTTCCTCTCGCTTCCCTCCCCTCCATCCATGTCCAGCATTTCTCTTCTCTCCCCTCCATCCATGTGTATCTCCTCCTCTGTCTTCCCTCCCCTCCATCCATGTCCAGCATTTCTCCTCTCCTCTCCATGTGCATCTACTTCCTGTGTCTTTCCTCCACTCCATGTCCAGTCCAGCGTTTCTCCTTTCTCCCCTGCCCTCCATCCATGTGCATCTCCTTCCCTCCATCCATGTGCGTCTCCTTCCTGTCTTCCCTCTCCTCCATATATGTCCAGCATTTCTCCTGTCCTCCCCTTCATCCATGTCCAGCAACTCTCCTCTCTCCCCTGCCCTCCCCTCTATCCATCCATGTCCAGCAACTCTCTTCTCCCTGCCCTCTCCTCCATCCATATCCAGCAATTCTCCTCTCTCTCCTGTCCTCCCCTCCATATCCAGTGATTTCTTCTCTCTCCCCTCCCATCCATCCAGCGATTTCTTCTCTCTCCCCTGCCCTCCCCTCCATCGATCCATGTCCAGCAAGTCTCCTCTCTCCCCTGCCCTCTCCTCCATTCATATTCAGCAATTCTCCTCTCTCTCCTACCCTCCCCTCTCATCCATGTCCAGCGATTTCTTCTCTCTCCCCTGCCCTCCCCTCCATCGATCCATGTCCAGCAAGTCTCCTCTCTCCCCTGCCCTCTCCTCCATTCATATCCAGCAATTCTCCTCTCCCCTGCACTCCCCTCCATGTCCAGTGATTGCTCCTCTCTCCCCTCTCATCCATATCCAGCAAATTCTCCTCTCTCCCCTGCCCTCCCCTCCCTCCATCCATCCATGTCCAACAAGTCTCATCTCTCCCCTGTCCTCTCTTCCATGTCCAGTGATTTCTCCTCTCTCCACTCCCCTCCATGTCTAGCGATTTCTCCTCTCCCCCTGCCCTCTCCTCCCCCCTCCATGTCCAGCAATTTCTCCTCTCTCCTCTGCCCTCCCCTCCATGTCCAGTAACTCGCCCCAAATGTCAGCACCTGCCCATTTTCAGCTCCTCCAAGTTCCAGCCCCCCCCCCCCCCCGAGTTCCAGTCCCAACCCCAGCCCGACCTCTTCTCCCACAACAGCCCTCCATCCTCGCCTTCCTGTCGCCCATAATTTAAAACTCATTTTACCTCGGGTCCCAGCAGCAGTGAAAGGCGAGCAGGCTCACCTTCATCCTTCTCTTCTCTCTTAGCGCTGGTCCCATCCTCATTTCCTGTTTCCGCAAAGGCGCAAAAGGAGTTTTAAATTCTGGGCGGCAGACCCGAGGTAAAATGAGTTTTAAATTCTGGGCGGCAGGAAGGCGAGGAAGGAGAACTGTTGTGGGAGAAGAGGGCGGGCAGGTCGGGCTGTGGTTGGAACCGGAACTTCCGACGGCTTGACTGAAAATATTTGGGGTGCTTTAGCACCCACAGCACCCATGGAGTCGGCGCCGATGATGCGAGCTAATCTTTAGTAAAAGCCCCCCCCCCCCCCATAGTAACATAGTAGATGACAGCAGATAAAGACCTGTCCAGTTTATTCAGTTTTTTCCAACAAGATAAATTCTTAGTATAAGGTATGATGCTTAAGCTTCATTTGTCCTTGCCATTTTCAGGTCGGGCGTCTGCCCGGCACTAGTCTTGTTCTCCAGCAAAGTCACTTATGAAGCAAACTGGTGTGGCAAGACTTCCCTTGGCTGAATCCATGCTGACTCTGTCCCTTCTTTATCAGTTCTTTGCATCTAACTTGCCAGTGCTTATGTTGCTTCTTGTTGTCTTCATTTGGGACCTTTTCTATTCTTTGAAGGATGTTCTTTTGGTTCTAATAGCCTCTTTCACTTCTCCTTTTAACCATACTAGCTGTCGTTTGCTCCTTTCTACCTTTGTAAATATCCTGCAAATATCCTCACACATCCACAAACCTTACACATTTACTAAATCCACACGCACACATACCCAAACACAAATGCCAGCTTCTCCCCACCAATACCACTCTTACTCCCATACATCCCAGTTCTCATACACCCCCATCCCTCACACATCCTGCAACACACACTGACTAATTCTGCATCCCACTACCTGTAGTCTTTGTTACATTTTAAGTCAAGGATTCTTTGGGTCCAAACATGCTGAAAAAGAGTCAATAAATATCCTCCTATGTAGTGCCACAACACCAACCAATTTGTGCCAACATCCATCCCACCAGAACACCTGGCCTCAGTCAAACATGCAGCACGGATAGCTCCTCTTCAAACATAGAATAAGTGACTACAGACTAAAACTACTGATGTAGACAAAAATTAAACTGAACTAAGTCCCAGTCTCTGCATGCAGCACAACACCAGAGAGATAGAAAAAAAATACATTTCTTCTTGCACAGTTCAAAATATAAAGGCAGCAGATGTAAATTCTCAAAACTGACATTTCAATCACTAAAAATAAAATAATTTTTCCTACCTTTGTTGTCTGATGATTTGATTTTTTTTCTCTAATCATTCTGTTCCCATTCTCTGGTTTGACCCCTTGCCTGTGCTCTTAACCCTGTTTTCAAAGACTCTTATCCATTTGCTATTTCTTTTTTTCTCCTCCTGTCTTCTTTGCTCCCTGCTCTACATCCATCTGTGGCACTTTTATGTTCAGATTTCTTCTATTTTTCTAGAAACAGAGAAAAATGTAGGCAGATAAAGACCATGAGGCATATTTTCAAAGCACTTTGGGAGGCTAAGTTCCATATGTTTCTATGGAACTTTGGGAGGCTAAGTGCTTTGAAAATAAGCCTCTAAATGGCCTGTCCAGTCTGCCCATCCATGCCATCACTCCCTTAGAGATCCTATATACTTGCCTTCTTTTCAAATCTATTTAGTTTTCCATGTTTCCCCTTTCCCTCCATCCATGTGCAGCATACTCTTCCTCTTCCCCTCCATCCATGCACAGCAACTCCTCCTTCTCTCTTCCCTTGCCTTCCATCTATGTGCAGCATCTCCTCCTCTCTTCCCTTCCTTCCATGTACAGCATTTCCCCTCTCTTCCTTTCCCTTCTCCTCTATCCATGTACAGAATCTCCGCCTTTTCTTCCCTTCCCTGTGTGGGTTATAGAATACTAACATTTATGCACCTAATTGCCTACAATTAGGCAAGAGCATTTATGCCCGCCATTGAGCTAACATAAAAGTGTTTGCACCAAAAGTTATGAATGTAAATATGGATTTATACTAGTACTCTATAAACAGTAGGTACACACACAACTGCTGTTATAGAATTTGCGCTTAGCACGCATTATCCTTGTGCCTAACTTTAGGTGATCTATAGAGAATTACTCCCTATGTGACAGATCCAAAGAGAGGGTGGGGAGGAGGGGAGGAGCCCTACCCTATAACATCTGAGGAAAACGCTGCCAAGCAGGAGGGAGGGGAACACAAGAGCCCAGGTCTTCCCCTAGAAGGGAGCATGTCATTCATTAATGAGGGTAAGCAGATCCTGGGCAAAGTCACTGACATTGCTGTGGAGTGATATCTGAAAACAGAAGATAAGCAATTATTTTGTTTTAAGAAATAGTTCTGACACTTGCAGCCATGAAAAGACCCACAGTTATTAAAACCTGTTGACAGGGTGCAGGGCTGTCAGTCCAACTTGTTTGGTGCTTTGTCTGTGACAAGAAACTGATATAATGATCCTGGAGATTTCTATAAACGATATTACATATGGACATACAAAGCAAACCATATTCCTTGACTGTGAGAGTTGGGGAGGAGAGTTCCCCTGATCCCAAGCAAGGGTGGAGATTATTTCAGTTGAAAGCTTAAGGATTACAGGGCCTGTCCTAAGCTTGGACTTTAGTTCTATATGACATACAGTGGCTTCATCTCCAGATCATTTCAAACCCATCAATATTCAGCTGTCACCAGACAGTGTTTTATTTTTTTTTTGGGGGGGGGGGAGGTTAATGCTATCACAAGCTATATTAGCCCCAGTTTTTCAATGCCGAGCCATGTCCGAGCACTGGCATTGAATATCCAGGTCTGACTACACTGCACCTGGCTGCCATTACTTATGTGGCCTACCTGAACAACAGCTGGGACTCGCATAAGGGGAAGTGTCAATCCGATGTGCCCAATTTGTCCAAATTGGAGGAGGGTCATGCTTTAGGGATTGGGGGTCCAGAAAGGTGGAAGGAGAACACTGGAGTTGCAACCTGGAAGTTATGAAGGTGAGGCACCCACATAACTAAACAACCAACAACCCTTATACAGAAACACGACCGCCAGAGGTAGCTGTGTGAGACTACTACTAGGAGTGCCACTTTACAGGTGGCACCGGAAGGGCAGGAGCAACTAGGATCACTCCTGTCCAGGAAACCCTACACCATCAGGTAACAGAGCTACAGGCATAGGGATGGGGGGAGGGAAGATGAACTTGGAGGGGTGGCGGCTGGAAGTTATGGCCAGGAGTATTGGACTGCGGCTTAATAGCACAATGGTCCGGGCTGCTAGCACAGCACTGGTGGCTCAAAAGCAGCGTTATTCATTTCCTGCACCTTGATAACTTCCCCTTTGATGGTTTAAGTAAACCGAAAGTGAAGATAGGCTGCCGAAACGCAGTTCCTGAGTATCACAATATTTAGACTGTATTAATTATTTTTTGGTACTTTATTTATTTATTTATTTCATTTCTATCCCACATTATCCCAGTAAATCAGGTTCAATGAGGCTAACACCTTATTGTGATTCATTACTTTAAGCTGTTAGACTTTGGATGACAGCAGGAATCCATCTAGTTATTCTATCTTTAAATGGTATGTATTTTTATTTTTCATGATTCATCCATCAAAGTGCAGTGCTTGACAAATCCCACATGCCAAGTCCTCATGGCACCTAGAAATTATACTCTGGTGCTTGGGATTTCATGCCACACAAATGGGGTTTTTTTTCTTCTTCTTCTTTGCAGAACTGCCTTACAAACTACATCTCCCAACTCTAAACCACAATTCAGCTCTTATAAACTCGAGCCATGCAATGCAGGAAATTCAGGAAGTCTTGTAGTTTCAAGTCTCATTGGATTTGAAAACTCAAGATTTATCAGACTTCCTTCACTACATAGCTCAAGTTTATAGAGAGACGAATCATGGTGCAGAGATAGGAGACACAGCTCTATGAATATCAAGATAAGGGCAATAGCTAGCAGACTCCCAAGCACATTAGTTGCCTGGGAGAGACTGTTACATAAGTACATAAGTATTGCCATACTGGGACAGACCAAAGGTCCATCAAGCCCAGCATCCTGTTTCCAACAGTGGCCAATCCAGGTCACAAATACCTGGCAAGATCCCCAAAAAGTACAAAACATTTTATACTACTTATCCCAGAAATAGCTAATTTTCCACAAGTCCAACTTAATAATGGTCTATGGACTTTTCCTTTAGGAAGCTGTCCAAACCCTTTTTAAACTCCGCTAAGCTAACCACTTTTACAACATTCTCTGGCAACAAATTCCAGAGTTTAATTACAATTGAGTGAAGAAAACATTTCTCCAATTTGTTGTAAACTTACTACTTTCTAGCTTCATCGCATTCCCCCTAGTCCTAATATTTTTGGAAAGCGTAAACAGACGCTTCACGTCTACCCATTCAACTCCTCTCATTATTTTATAGATCTCTATTATATCTCCCCTCAGCCACCTTTTCTCCAAGCTGAAGAGCCCTAGCCACGTTAGCCTTTCCTCATAGCGAAGTCATCCCATCCCCTTTATCATTTTTGTCGCCCTTTTCTGCACCTTTTCTAATTCCACTATATCTTTTTTGAGATGTGGGGACCAGAATTTAACACAGTATTCGAGGTGCAGTCTCCATAGAGCAATACAAAGGCATTATAATGTCCTCATTTTTATTTTCCATTCCTTTCCTAATAATACCTAACATTCTATTTGCTTTGCTTTCTTAGTGGCAGCAGCACACTGAGCAGAAGGTTTCAACGTATCATCAACAATGACACCTAGATCCCTTTCTTGGTCAGTGACTCCTAACGTGGAACCTTGCATGGTGTAGCTATAATTCGGGTTATTCTTTCCCACATGCATGACTTTGCACTTTCTCACATTAAACTTCATCTGCCATTAGATGCCCAGTCTCCCAGTCTCATAAGAGACACTGGGGGAAGGGCTGGGGGGTGATGTGAGAGAAAGACTGGTGGGGACCCAGCCTTTGATATGTGAAACATAGAGGCAATTGTCTCTTTCCTTCATCAATCAAAGTGGTGCAATCACACAGGTGACAGCATGTTTGGAAAGGGAGACTTTTGGCTTCTGCCAGTGATTTGCAGAGGCACCTTAAGGAATCAATCTATTAAAGTTTCTTTGCCCACAGACAAGGAATAGAATAGAGCCTTAATAAATCTGTTTCTAAAAAAGCTACTGCTGATCTGGGAGGGGATTCCTGCCCCCTACCCCCCCCCCCCCAAAAAAAAATCTCTGCGGATAGTTATAGAGGAGTGAAGAAGGAGAAGTGAGAGAGCCCTCGGCTGCTGGCTCTTAAATTTTAATAAACAATTGTTGAGGCCTGCTTTAGCAAGTGAAGGGATATTGTGGTAAACAAGGTTTTTTTTTTTTAATGTGTCACTGTACATATCTATCAAATAAGTTAAAAAAAACCCACACACATGCATCTTACTTATGCATACTATTTAATATATTATAGGGTCTCACATGTGTGCAGATGTCCCCCTATAGTTAATCATTATTTTGGTAAACAATTTTTGGAAGTTTTATAAAGTTGTTTTTTTAACTTTATTTTCATATTATTTATTTATTTAATTATTTATTAAATATTGATGTTTATGGGAAGATGATCCAAGATGCCGCAGTAGCAAGGATGTGTTGTTTCCTTTGTTTTTTTTCTCTTAAAACTTAGTACTGCATTTCTTTTGTTGTCTATGCCAAAGTGAAAAGGAAAACTGAAGGGACCCCTCCCCATATTCCAAGTGTTCCCCTACTTTGGCAAGCCAATATCACAACTTACATGCAATCCGATTTGAAGGGTGAAATTTCATTCAGCCTGCATTGTCCCTAATGCCTCCAGATCTGCTAAGGTTTGATAAGGCAGGGCAGGGAAAAAGAAGCTATACCACTGAACCTGTAATAGAGGAGCAGAATTTGTCAATGCTAGCAGGGGACAGTGATGTTGTCAGTGTCAATACTGGAGAGCACATCAACTGAGAACTCTGCTTTGGCAAACGAAGTGGGATCAACTGCTACTCAGGTCAAAGACATTACATCAGGAATTGAAGGACAATTTTCTAAAGAAGAACTAGACCTTTGTGTTGCTGCACTTCAGCCCCTAGAGATCATCCTTGACTCGGTTTGGTCACCATTAGAATCTCTTCATAAGGTCTGTTCCTCTTTTTTTGCTCTTTCCCTGAATGCAGCAGTTATTAAATACTTGAAAGTGCAGGCTGTGACTCAAGCCTTTAAAATTACTGAGTTGGAAAATTCTGTCCCCAAATCAAGGATATTCAAGGACAGGTCTCCCAAGATAGATTGATACTTCATTGTAAGATAGAGAATCTTGAGAACTCTGTGAATCTATGAATTTTCTTCCTCAAAATGTCGTTCTCCAAAAAAAATATGTTCTATAAGTTACTAAAAGAAGTTTTCAAATATCTCGAGATTGGTTTGCCACCTCTGCAGAAGATTTAGCTCATGCCTATTTATTGAAGGTCAGCTCAGGGGACTGATATGCAGCCCCCATTAGCAGATACTTCAGACACTTCTGCTCTTCTAGAAAAATCAAAGGAAGAGACTTTAGAATGACTTTGCTCATTTCATTTGTTTTCCTCCAAGATATAGACACTTTGTTATTTCAAAGTACTTTATCCGACTCACAATGCCTACTACCTGGGTGCTTCATCTTTTTTACTTTCACTTGCAATCCGTTATACACCCTCAAGAAATTTACAGTCACTTGATACTCACCGTTTAGTACTTCCAGGCCCAAAGAATGCCCACAATAAATCCATGAGATGTTCTGCCTTCTATTTTCTGGATCCCAAATTCTGGAATGAGTTACCCCCCTTTTTATGGACAAAACAATCCTGTCCAAAATTCCAAACCTTACTTAAGACCCATTTCTTTCAACATGACTTTAATGGCAGTGCAACCAACCTAAAAAGCTGACAGGCTGATGAAGACTTTACTTGAGATGTTGATTGCTCTTCAGTGCTTGGGAACTATCTGTACATAAATGACATTCTTTTCTTAATTACATTTTTATTATTATTGTAAACTGCTTAGACAGTAAAAGCAGTATATCAAATATAACAAACAATATATTTTAGATTATCTCAAGTGTTCTTTATGGGAGAAATAAAATGCAGATTTTTCTAGATGTATCATGATAGACACAAGAACAGAAGAAAAAGCTCTTGTTATTGGATTAAGAAATGTTATCTTTGGGTGCTCACTTCCAGCTCAGCTTCCCTGACAAACATGTGGTCTGTTTTAGGGATAAAACCTCCCTCTCTCTCTCTCTCTCTCTTTTTTTCTTTGAACAAATCCAAGTGCATAGTTTTTTCAGGGCTCTGAGATCTGACCAGGTTTGAGAATTAATGTGAAGGCACAAATGGAATACGGGGGTTATTCAGCTTACCCTGAAGGTGATGCTTATATATCATCCAATATTGTGGACTAATATCTAACCATAGTTAATATTTTTACATTTTGGGGTATTGTATGATTTCTGTATAAAGTGTTTTCTTTGTAAAATATAACTACTAATAAAAATAAAATTTAAAAAATATTGATGTGTGTGATTTTTTTTATGTGTGGCATTTTATGTTTATATTTATGTTTATTCTTGTCTTTGATATACCATCTTATCAAAGTATGGTCACAGTGGTTTACAATTACAAAATTCATAGAACTGTCAGAAAAGAACACCATTAAACTGAGAGGAAAGTTAACACACACATCCTTAAAATAAAGGGGAGAAAATAGAAAAGAGAAGACAGAGAAAAGGTAGAAGGGGGAGAGACTGCTCGCAACATTCTACAGTTAAAAGCTATGCAACCCATAAGCTAATTCAAAATAGTATGTTTTTAAGTGAGACTTAAATTTCAAAAAGGAAGGCTCTGATCTAATGTAGACAAGAAGATCATTCCATAATTTAGGAGCTAGGAAAAAGAAAGCAGATGTTCTGGTGCTCTCTTAATGGGCTTTCTTTGGACCTGGAAGAATGAGGTGATGATCATCAATGGCATGGAATGTCTGGCAGATAGGAGGGATACCCAAGTGATAGGACTTAAAGGCCAAACACAAAACTTTAAATGGGCATGGAAATGAATTGGTAGCCAGTGTAAAGATTGGAGAAAAGGAGTTTTTGTAGCAAGGCATAAGAAAGGTACAGCAGTGTGTAAACTGTGTTGCAATAATCCAACCTTGAAATCAAGAAGGTCTGTTTAAGAGTAGGCATAACTGAAAAATGTAGAAAACTAGGTAAGGAGCAAAGGGTCAAAACAACAACTTGCATCAGACAGAAAATTTGAGACTCAAAGGTGAAATGTGAGTCGGATATCACCCCTAGGTATGGAAAGCCTATACAGGCTTAATGTCCATATCGAATAGATGAGGAATCAAAGATGGTTACAGATGGTAACCAGGTATCCAACAGGTAACAGTTTTTTTCAGGATTTAAAACCATTTTATGCTTGTGCAGCCAGTGGGATAATGTAGTTAAGCAGTCTTGCAATAGTAAAAGGTCCACTGTGTGAGAGGAGGTTGAGTAAAGAAGTATATCATTTGTGTAGTAATAAAACCCTGATATTTTGGTCACGGACTACTATAGCCAGTGGGCTGAGGAAAATGTTAAATAGGATTGGAGAGAGAATTGAATCCTGAGGCACACCACCAGTAAGTTGGTGAGAGGTAGATTGAGTGGTGGTATGGACTGAAAATGCACCAATCAAATATGAAGTGAACAAGTCCAGGGCTGTTCCACCCAGCCCAATATTGGAGAGTCGTGACAATAATAAAGAATGATCCACAAGATTGAACACTGCAGACAAGTCAAGGGACACAAGAAGAACCAGATTACCTGAATCAAGAACAGAACGTATCTTACCACGAAAAGAAGTAATTACAGTTTCGGTGCTATGGTGTGATTGGAACCCAGATTGATAGGGATGGAGAACAAAACATTGTTCAATGTGAGTAAGAAGTTGGTTTAATACAATTTTCTCTAGAAGTTTAGAAAGAAAGCGTAAGTTGGAAAGCGAATGAAAGTGCACAGGAAGCAAAGGGTCCAGTGTGTTATTTTTCAAAATTGGACAAATCGCTGCCTTCTTCCAAGAGGACAGAACAAGGTCAGATGATAAATTCTGTGTCACCTTGTCCAAAACTAGGGGTAGGAGACCATGTTCAGGGAGTTTCAGCCAGGTGGAAGGAATGGGCCTCATAGATGTAAGTACAATAGATAACTCCTGAAGACTAGGAATACAAAAAGAATGCCATCCAGTAATTAAAGAGACTTCCTTAGGTGGAACTAAATCAGCAGTTAGTGAAACTGATGTGGCATAAGTTTATGAAGTAACATTTAACAACAAAGGTTCCCTAAGACAGTCAATGTTAGAAGAAAAATAATCTGCAAGTACATCCACCGAAGGTTGCAAAGATGATAGGTCTAACAATTTTCGGGTGGTAAGACTGGTGACAATATTGTATAAAGTTGTAGATGAATTAGAAGAGGTTGCAATAATTTTCTCACAATAAGATTTCTTTGCCAATTTTACCTGGGAATTGTAAATATTATGACAGTTTTTACAAATCAGAGGTGAGGAAGATTTTCGATATTTACGCCATATGCATTTATCTTTTATTTTATAGTTTAACCCCTGATGAAGATATATCAAAACATTGCTATATTGGGTACCCGATCAATAAAGGCCATTTTTCTACATCATTGATTCTTGGATCCACTTTTCCTTGTGTTCCTTTTTGGGTGTGAATCTTTGCCTCTCTTGGGTATTGCATCTTTGTGGGTTTACACTGAGGTTCAGTCCTATCATATATGAACTGCAAACTTCACTCCCAGGACTAAATCAGAACACTTACTATATACTCTGCATAGGTTGCCCAAAGTTGGGCATGTAAACTAATTAGCTATTTAGGTGATAACAATTCATGGCAAACAAGCACTTAATTGGTAGTAACAGGAGTTACGCATGGATCTGCCCTATTCTATAACTTGCACACTTAAATTTCATAGCATGAAATCCCAAAGGGTGCATGGCCCTGGGCTGGGCATTGACGGGTCAGGGGCATTCCCAAGAAATTAAGTGCAATGTTATAAAATACCTGCATTTGCGTACCTGCCCTCCGTTGGGCGTAAGCATTTACACCAACTTTTGGCAAGCACAAATTCTTGTGCCCAAAGTTAAGGAACAAAATGCATGCTAAGCTAGTATCATGTGAAGGTCGTTCCACACAGAGCGTCCTTTACAGAATATTAGCTTAGCACTGATTATCCTGGTGCCTAACGTTAGGCACAAAATAAACTAGACACTAATTTCAGCGAATTTACTTGTAAAAGGCAAAAATATCAAGCTGAAAATTCAATCACGCTAAAGTATTATTCTCTTTGAGTCTTATAATGTTATAATATTAAGTGAAGGAAAAGACCTCAAAAGTCTCAGCTCGGACCTCAAAAGTCTCAGCTCGGCAGCAGATATAATTTCTAAGTGCCGGCTCTTCATAGACTCCGGTACTATCATTGGTCTAAAACCTCCATTCTTCATTATAACTTTTTCATAAATTTTTTCCATATGCATTGACTATTTTCATTATAGCCTCTTCTTCAGTACTTGTAATCAAAAAGATAATATGAACATTTGAAGACACTTAGCTTAGCTTTCTACCCAATGGGGCTCTCTGTTTCACTTCTATACCAAGCTTCATCAGGGGACTAAGTGCCTCCTAGTCTCATTCTTATGTCTAAAACTGTCAAATATGGCATTATGTGACTAGAAAACACTGACCTTATCTAAGACTCACAGAGAGTAATACTTTAACGTCTAGTAGCGCTTTAGAAATGATAAGTAGTAGTAGTAGTAAGTAGTAGTAGTATGTCTTGCCCATACTTCGCTTATGTACATCCCCTTTCAAATATACGCTATGAAAGATAAGCACCAAGATGGCATACTAGAATATACACATGTAAATGCACATCTACATATGTTTGCACTAGTATTCCAAATATTTACGCATGCAATGAGCATGTAAGTGTTAGCATCTAGTTTATAGAATTACCCTTCAAATGCTTGATGCCCCAGATGTTTGCCATTCCTACAAATTAGACTTCCAATACCTACTGAATTACCTTTCAGGGCACAATTGTCTTTAAATTTGTACTCCTTGAGGAATAGAAGTACCAGATGGCAATCTGGACAAGAAAAGGAGGGGGAGAGCATCCAAACAAACTTTGCCCAGGTCCCATAAGTGGCAGTAGCTGTTCTCAATATTGGTGCTGTAGGTACTTCATGCAACTTTAATGTCTTGTGGTGGTGCTGCCTCTGATTCAGATGCCTGCCAACAAGTTTTATGCAAGTTTCATTGAAAATAGAAGCAACCTCTTATTGTTATATTAGAAAACTGCTTGCCACGTTGTTCAACAGATACAAATGGAATGGAGGTGACGAATAGTTCAACATTCAAAAAATTGAACCAAATGGATCACTGATCCAAATATGAACTGAATCAAAACTTTGTTTGTGCCTATCGCTAAGGGGGTCTTTTACTAAAGCTTAGCTTGAGAAGCGGTGTACCAAGGGCGGGGTGGTGGGGGCAGTCCGCCCCGGGTGCACGCCGCTGGAGGGGTGCAGAGAGCAGCCGCGTGCCTGTCGACTCTGCTGTTTCCCTGCTCTCTCTGCCCCAGAACAGGTTACTTCCTGTTCTGGGACAGAGGGAGCCAGCGGAGGGCCCGCGGCTGCTCCCAGCAGCCAAGAATGCACCCGGGGTGGGGGTTGATGCGCTGGGTGGGGTGTCATTGCGCCGGGGGGGGGGGATGTTGTGCTGCACCCGGGGGGGGGGGGGTGAGCTTTGGCAATCCGCCCCGGTTGGCAGCCGACCTAGGATCGTGACTGAGCTTGAGTTATCTGCAGTAGGGCCTATTTTATTCCTATGGGCCCTGCTACAGATAACTCGAGCTAAGCTTTAGTAAAAGACCCCCTAAGTTTCCTTTTTACCACAGCTTTGTAAAAGGGGCCCTAAATAAAATATTCAGCCACCTGAGCAATGCATGCTATTAAACAAATAATATACTTAGCTTTATGTAGCTTTTCAGCTAGACTATGTGCTCAAATTGGCATCGCTTTAAACAGATAGTAAAAATAACTAAAAAGGATAAATTATTTCTGCTTTCAAACTTGGATGCTATCAGTTATCCAGAGAGTAGCTGAATTTCAGCATTTACTAGATAACCTTTTAGCCTACCATTGCCATCTCAAATCTTGCCCCATTTGGGGCAGATTAACTTTTGCTCTATAGTAACAGCCTAAATGCTGGCCTTTTTAAAAGAAGTAGTTATGTGGTCAGCGTCCACTGTCAACAACACATGAGTTTTTAAGTATTGGGCTTATCATATATTTTTTAGCCCACCCTCAGTTATAAAGAGCACGGTTTATAAAGGTCAGTGTAGATTTTTATGGTTATGGGCACTTTGACTTAGTTTCAACTTATTTAGGGGGTCTTTAACTAAAGCTTAGCTCAAGTTGTCTGCAGCAATGCCCATAGGAATAAAATGGGCCCTGCTGCAGATAACTCGAGTTAAACTTTAGTAAACGACCCCCTTAGTTTTAAACCGATTTGTACCTTCCACTTAGGAGGAATAGTGAAGTCAACAAAACTGCAATAATAAACAGAATGATCAGTAGAACTGAAAGATATGTGCAGTACAGATGGAATCGTGAAACCATTTCATATAAAAGTTGTGAGATCAAAACACTGGAAAAACTGCCTACTTTGTTCATGACCACATTTCTGATTCATCTGTCATTTCACAACTGAGCATTTTTAAGGCTCAGATTTAAAAAAAATCTCACTCAAACATTTCTTCATTCAAACCCAGAAATGCCAGTATACCATTTTAATACAAAAGAAGACAAAAAATTAGTAATAAAATATAAATTAATGTGAAATGTTTTACAATTGTAAGAACAGGAAGTCCAGAAAATAAAACTTCAGCCCGATGCAGTATTTTTCAAAAGGAAAATGCAGTAGGTTCACCAACCAGGGATTTCTACAACTCTGCAAGCCCTAAGCAAACTGCACAATCTAGAAACCAGCCTGAAAACATTTCCTCCCTACAGATTTTTAATATAACCATAAAGTACCCATGTAATGCATTACTTTTACTCTTAAGTTCTCATAAAGATTCAACAAACCCAAATTGTATCGGATAAATACAGTCTCATGTCTTGAAGAACAAAAAAAATATGTGTGTATATGTACACAATGATATTTATATAAATATACATATACACATGTGTTTGATATATAGGATAAATACATGTCATTTTATGCTATAATCTTCAAAAAGGTTTTAATCAGACTGTATTCTGTAAAACAATGTTAAAAGTATGACATTCTCTACTCAAGGATTGAGGAAGACAGGCCAAGGTGGTCAGATCTGTTTTACTTTGCCAGGTTTTCTTCCTATGGGAAGGATGTGTAATACGAAAACATACCCTGAACACAATGGAGCCACTTGACTGCAGTACATGCAGCAGGGTTTTAAATGGCACCTTCTGGAATGATTATATACATAATAATAATAACTGCAGTGGATAGAAAGGTTTCCCAGCAGCCAAGGAATAGCTTAACCAGATGGTTGCTCTTCATTTTGCCTCTCTGTATTCTGAGTAACAGTTCCTTGATGCAGAACCTATAGCAAAGGAATACAGCAAATGTGTGAAAACACACACACACACACATACAGTCAAGTCGTCCTGCCTCACTTCTCTTTGTCCTTTAAAAAGCAACTTCCAAAACTTATCCTACAATATACATGTATGTATAAAGTGTCCCCTAGTCTGAAAGCAATTCCAGTGTTTATGATGCTCGATTGCCTATGTCGAGGGTGTCAGAATGGCAAAGAGAGAGCTATGATCTACTACACTGCAGTGACAACGTCAGGAAGAACCAGAGTATTTTTTGCTTTTGATGTGACTGGGAACTAAAGGAATTGCAGGTCACACAGGAGCACCAGTGACCCATAGAGAACAAGCAATTCCCACTTCCCAATCAAAGATTCCTTGCATTTGTCATAGGATTTAAAAAAAAACCCTGAGACAAGACCATACTCTTTATAAATCTGCAAGTATGAAATTAGTTGTATTTCCTTTAGTGTCTTGTTAAAGTAACCTGTGCAACATTTGGCAAAACGTGGCAAGGCGTAAAGGGACATTTCCAATGATTAACAAGGGAAAAACATATCCCCCAATACAGAGGTTCGAAAATATTGTATTTATTATGTAACGTTCCTTTTTTTTTTTTTATCCAGTTGCAACCTCATCACACTAAAGCAGTACTGTTACTTATGTGTGTCTATCCACACCAACATATATATGATCAAAAGGTTGAAAGATCTATGTTGATCAGTGTGATTTTTCACCCCTACTTTGGTTGCTTGCCTTAAATACAAAATTGTACTATTTACTCTTATAAGGCGTGGGTAAAATGGGAAAATTCCATCACTGTATTTTTTTTTGTTTTATTATTATTATTAACTTTTGAAAGATCCTTAAATATTTGGATTGCAAGTTAACTGGAAAATACTGCAGAAAATGAATGGTACAGCCCATGCATGTTAACCGACCACAGGCAGCTCTCACACAGCTATAACTACCTCCATACATTGGGTTAAACAAACCAGTCACAGTTTGAAACTTCAATTTTCTCCCTTCTTGAAAGATGATATAAAAGAAGCAGATCTTTCATTTAACCTCAAGGTAATCCAACCGGTATTTTACTGAATAAAAACACAGTGCAGCATATTTACTGATTTTTTTCCTTAGCCTCTAAACTAGCAGCATATCTACAGCATTCCCATCAGCATCTGACTGCACATCTACAGCATTTCCACCAGCAATAGGTATTAAGGAAAACCATGCACGGCATGTAATACTTACCACTTGGGTTTTTGTTTCTCTTAAGACACTGCAGCATAAACGTTCCTTTGTTGTTCCACAGAAATCACAGATTTGTGTGGAAATCAATTTAGTAGCTTAAGCACCCTGAGAAAGAAGAGATCCTTATGGTAGCATAACAATAAATCGAGGTTTCCAAATAAGGAACCAAATTCACCGTAGAAAATGATTATATTCCGATCATTGTCGGGTTTTCCTCAAGAGGTTATTTCTTTGAGACTTCTCAGTGACAGCTTTTTATTTTCTTTTGCAGCCAGGATTACAGGTTCTCTCTAGATCAAAACCAAGCTATCACCGAAGCGTGCAAATTTCCTTTTCAGCTTGAAGCCAAAAGTAAGCTAAAGAAATCCCAGCAAAGACAACAATCTAATGAGAAACATTAAAAATGCCCAATGAAGAAACCATCGCTTGGTGCTCGATTGCTACGAGGATGGGTGGATCTGCAGAATCTCAAAAACCAAAGCAAGATTCATCTTACTGAAAGACTGCGACTGTAGCCACTAGGGAGAAAAATAAACAAATACTGTATCACCCGAGTAAATACGATGTATCACGATATATGCTACCTTTTCAACAGGGTCTGTTTTATTAATCCCCAGTAATCTGAGTGATTTTATTTAACCTGCAGTTCTCAGTCAACCTACACAGTTGATGCAGATTTAAGCATTTCCAAACGAGATTCCTGTAGCTGGAGTGCTAAAGGAAGAGAGATCTTTCCTTCTTCTCACTTCCCTGCTTGGGGCACAGGAGTGTATTTTTTTTAATATATATATATATTTCCCTATGTAACATTTGCGAGTCTGAATGTGAGTTAGTGGCAGAGACAAAGTAGGAGGAGTTGAAGCTTGCATTGAAAGATTGGCTTTGAATGACGTAATACGTGCTTGCCCAATTGTCACCAGTGAGAACGTTCAATCAGCCCGGGCAGGTCGGGCTTGCTCGCTCTTTTTCTCTCTCTCTCTCTCTTTTCCGTCTGCACGTTGTGCTGCAGCTTCATAACGAGATTCACACGCGCAGTTGTGTGATCTGATAGACTTGAGGCATTCAGAGAGAAGAAATAGAAAAGCTACGCTTTTTCACGTTATTTCAAGAGAAAAATGCTGGGTGAGGGGGGCACTCTTCTTTCATCATATGCTTACGGTCCATTTCCAGGACTGTCAAGAACGAGGACTAGATCCACTTTTATATCATTTCCATTGTGGTGATGGAATACCATACTATTTTCTGATCCTTTCAACTCGTGCCAAAGGAGAAAGTTAGCCTCTAACCTTAACTAAAACCGCAGCCTCATTTCAGGGCTGTACCGTTTCCAAGGTCTATAGGTATATTTCAGATAAACTCCCAAACAAAATAAAAAAAAATCATACTCTTTCCTTATGCAAAATTTTAAACATGTTGCACTGTTCATGAATGTAGAGGAATTTAATTGAAGCATTAGTGCAGTTAAGCCTCCCTCCCCTTTCATAGTCTAGCTGCTTAAAAACAAGCACCGCTTGAAATAGCTAGGGAGCAGACCTTTCCAACTGATCAAGGGAGGAGCAGAGGAGGCCGCTGAGCACAGAAAGTGAATATATACATCAGTACTTTGCACCCGCCCAGATGAATGCACAATAATTCGTTATTTTATAGTAAAGACAAAACGGCCTATAACTAATCAGTGTCATGAATCTGCTAATTACAAGCCCTTGAAGAACACGCCATTACTTTCCATTAAAACAATGGCTGGCTCTTTTTGATAAACTTTATTTAACCAGAAATGTAAGCAGAAAGACAAGTCATTGCAGTATTGAAAACAAAATATTCTGATTAGCTTTCAGGCAACTACAACTCCAGTCAGTATGAGGACGATTTTCAAGGTTCAAGAGCCATTCGTTTGATATACCACCTATCAGAGGAATAGCTAAGCTATTAACAATAAAATGATTTTTATTGTAAAGTAGTTTTTACTTTAAAAACATTTATTTATATTGTAAATCACAGGCATTGCATAAACTTCACTTGCTACCTAAATGTGCAGTCTTCAGATTGCTAGCATATTCCCCTCCCCCATGTATGCAAAGCCACTCTAACTCCATTGCCAAAGTGGGTTTAACCAATGGCAACATCACACTCTCCTCTTCCATAGTGAACCTAATACATCTTACAACCTTTGTTCTACATATTCTCCCCATTATTCCAGTACCACAAAACTACTCCCCAAGAATACCAGCTTTGCACTAGAGAAGCAAGAAAATTTCCTCTGCTTCAACAATACCTTAGGAGTAGTAAATCAACAAGTACTGTGCGCTCACCTGTTTCTCCATAATTTCCCCTATCTCCCTCCCTCTTTCACCCTTCTTCACCCATTATCTAAACACCAACTCATCCAAAGGGAATCTTGTACATTCCTATAGGGCTCTATTGCCCAGATGTAGGGCTCTGGGTTTCCTTATACCAGTTATCAAAAACATTCTATATGGATCTGTTTTTTAAGTCTTTGATGTCTGACTGTTACAATTCTGCACATCACACTTATCTCTCTTAGTCTGTCCACCAGCTCTACCCATGTTGGAGTTGAAGCTCGTTTCCAGGAGTAGCCTAATGGTTAGTGCAATGGGCTGAGAACCTGGAGAACCTGATTTATCAAATAAATCCAAAAATGGAGGAATAGAGAAAAATCCATATTGAAACAACTAAAAAATTCTCTACTGTGAAAAGTCAAATACTCAAATTCAAAGTCATTCTTAATCAAAATACTGTCTAGGATTTATTGAAAGAAGGAAAAAGCCTCACAGCCACTGCCAGAAATCCTTTAGTCAAATTATCTGGCGTGAGAGGCAATCACCTCATCAGCATAAAAAACCTTCTAACTTAATGACATCAAAACCACAACTGGTTAGCCACATTGAACTTGAGTATGTTCGGGATAATGTGGAGCATAAATGTCAAAATAAATAAACTACCCCAGTTTACTATCTTGATAAAGGTATCAAACTTTCAAACTTATCTGAATTCAATTGCAGTTTTGTGCTGTAAGTCAGAGCAGAATCCTTCCTACTTTAATAATTCCTAAATAATATATTTGACTACAAACTGGATTTGATTCCCTCTGTGGCTCCTTGTGACTCTGGGAAAGTCACTTAACACTCCATTGTCCCAGGTACAAAACTTAGATGGTGAGCCTGCTAGGCGACAGAGAAAGTACCTGCACAAAATATATGTAAACTTCTTGCTTGTGCTACACAAAGGCTGCAGATAAAATCCATGACCCTTTACCCTTTCTTGCAGCCACTATACAGTAAACCAAGAATTTGCTCACTGCCATGTCTAAGTGCTCTGGTGGGATTAACATCAGTAAGCACAGCTTTGATTGCTTTTCAAACATGGCTCCATATATCTTTTCTACTACTGCTAGCACACTATCCCAATACTGCCGTGTCCTCAGGCAGGTCCACCACATGCGTATGATTCCTTTTCTCTCCAATCCCTCATCTCCTTTTATGTCCTGCCAGTTTTTACGTTTGTTTTAGAATTTTGCTGTTGTGCTATTCAGTCCTTCCCCATCTCATCTTGTTTTTTCGTGGATTTGACTTGTCTTTTTACTGCTTTTCATGCCACAGTATTGAACAACGCCATGCTGCTCCTGTTGAATGGCAGTCTATTAATAAGTAACTAATAAATAAATAAATAAATAAGCTTCCACTCTACTCACACCCCATCCAGGACATATAGTTCATGCTGGGGGGTATTCCCAGGGCTGGGTTAGAGCAGGGTCTGCAACAACATGTAAATGGGTTTTTTAAAAATATAATAAAAAATAGATGCTTATAAAGGAGGTGCAGGTATTTGCGGGTGTTTTTTTAAAGCAATTTTCTAAATAAAAGTAATTGTATACTTTACTTTAAAACTACCACAAAGTTAGCCAGTACAAAATGCACAGACGTAGCTAAGCAGGCAGTATGAACATTGTTCCCTCAAATCTTTCTTCACTATAATTAATGTTTCAAGTATTGTCAGTGGCTTAATGAGTTATTCCAAACTGGAGTCAAATTCTGGATCAGAGCAAGAGCCTGGCGGAACATGACTGGTGATTGTGCTGAGCAGCCCAGAGGGAGCAGGCACTGCGAGGACACCATCTCTAGTACATTCCTGACATCTGGAGGTCCCGGCAGGAAGATCTTGAAAAGCATGGTAGCACTTGTGGCATGTGGCCGCAGGGGTATAGCCTGAAGGGGCATGCCCCTCTGGAGCCCCTCCAGAGCCAACAGAGCCTGGAACTCCGGTTGAGTAAGGCATATTTGGACTTTTGTGAGTACAATTTTTTTTATTCAAGATGGGGAAGAAGCACAAGGGTAAAAAGGGTCCTTTACCATTTTCAGCTAAAACTTTTATGGGTCTGATGGATAAACATGTTAGTGTTCAGTCTGCTTTGAAACGCCTGGTGGCTACTTCCTCCAAACCCCTGTCTAGCTCTGGAGCTTCACTCAGCCCAGGGGGCCCTTTTACCCCACTTTTACCAGTGATGTCCTTAACATTCTCTGAGGAAAGGTTTCCTACATTGGTGTCCTTAACCCTTGGATTCATTCATTCTGGAGTTGATTTAGCTGTGCCTCCCCAAATCTCTACTTCTGGATGTAAATTTTCAGTTCCAGCACATTGCCCTTTTAGAATAGGGGTCTGGTGAACAGGTTCCCTCTGATATTTCCTTGATAGATATCTGGAAATGTGATAAGGGTATAGACTATGCTGAAAAATTCCACTTCTTACTTTGTGACTATACAGTTCAAGCTTCTCAGACTTTTCAAAATCTGGATTTTATACTGTTTGATTGTGATAAACATTTGAGGAGCTTAGAGCCTAAAATGGGTATGCTGCAGGTTACAAGCACCGCCAGCATTAAAAACAGTTTAAGCTTACACTTTAAGGACTAGATTCTATATATGGCACCTGAAAAGTCAGCACAGAAATATTTCCTTCTAGGCGTATTCTGTACACCATGCCTATAGATTTAGGTGTGATTTAAAATATGCCTAGATGGTTTATAGAATACGGTTAGCAGCCATGTCCGCACCTAAATTTTGGCACATCCATCGGAGCCTATAATCCTACGCATAGATTTTCAGAATGTCCATTACCCGCCCATTCCACACCTATGGCCATGCCCCTTTTTAAAAATGTTTTTATTTATTTATTATTTATTCAAATGTTTCTATACCGCATAATCCAATTGTTCTCAGCAGTTCACAAAATATACATATATAAAACCCAAATCATATTCATAAAGCTATACATAAAACCTAAAACATAAACTTACCAAGTAATAAAAAAAATTAAAACAGCATTCTGATATCTTCTGCCATCTTGATTCTTCAACCATCTTCTATAAAGAGGTGGGTCTTTAATTCTTGTTTGAACTGCTTACTTCCTGTACTTTTCTAAGCCTGGTGGTAAATTATTCCACAAAGTAGGACCTGCTACAAAATATGGTTGTGCAATACTCATTCAATCTGACAACTTGATGTGAGGGTACATCCAAATACAACTGTTGTGCAGATCTGAAAGATCTTGCTCGCTGAATTTCGCTGTCAACACTTCTGATACCTGACGAGTTAAGATCTTAAAAACTAGAAGCAAAAATTTAAATTTAATAAGATACTCTGGTAGCCAATGCAAAGATTTCAGAACTTACATGAAATGCTCATTTTACTAATACTCAACAATACCCTAGCCATTGAATTTTGTACAACTTGTAAAGCTTGTAGCTGAGATTGGGAATGCCAAACAATTTTTTCAGACGTCTAATCAAACGTAATTTTGAAAAAAGACATCCTTCACAATCTTGTTGGTGTGCAATTTCATACTCAAATTAAAATCCACAATTACACCCAAATCTCTCAAATTGGTAGTATGGATTAGAATTTACATGCACCACTTTATAGATAAGTTGTGCGTGTAAATTCTAATTCATGCCAATTAGTGTTAATAATTGCTTGTTAAGTAGCAATTATCAGCACTAATTGGCTTAAGCAATTAAATTGTGTGCCAAATCCAGAAATATGATTGTATTTGCACTCTCAATTTCGGTCACACTATATAGAATCCGGGGGGGGGGGGGGGGGGTAAGTGTAAGCAATTAGAAAATATTTACAAGTCTAAAAGTCTTTGGGTTTAAATGTTCCTGTAACTCCAATGTTTTCACCTGAGATCCTGTTTTGCAAATATCTAAAGGAAGTATGATTCAATATTGTTATCAAATTTGTATTATTTACCTAAGGAAAAAATTGCTTAAACCACTAGTTACTGATTCTGAATTTGACTTTTTTTTGGAGACATCTCGGGATGGTTTCCAAGGTTAAACTGCCTTATTGGTTGTGGCCTTATTTTAAGAATAAGGATGCAATATATTGTGGTCAGAAGCTTAGGATTTCCTGATGTGGCAAGGGCCACATAGTTGAAACGTAAGAAATTTCTAAAATGTAAGCCTCAAGTTCTTGCTGCGTGCAGTGGCGTATTTAAACCAGGTACATTAGTAGTGTATGCACCCATGTCAGACCCCCCCCCCCCCACCTTAAAATCCTCTCAACTTTAGTCTTCACCCGGGCAGCGGCACTCATAGGCTGCCTGTGACCTGCTCCAGGACTTCTTCCCTGAGCTATCCTGCCCCTTCACAAAACAGGAGTTGCATCAAAAGGGGGCAGGACTGTTCAGGGTGGAAGTCTCGGAGCAGGCTGCAGGAAGCCTATGAATTCTGTTGCTGCTGACCGGATGAAGACTAAAGCCAGGAGGATTTTTAAGTACAGGGGCGGTGGGGGGGGGGGGGGAGATGGGGGCAGCAACATCACAGGCAGGGTCACACAGGGGGCAGGGGTGAGATGTACCCCTATAATAAGTTCCTGGCTACACTACTGGCTGCAGGAGCTACTTTTCTTTTTTTAAGTTCCAATGCAAATGTATGATTACCTATTAAAAAACTAATTATGTTTTCCTTGGACATAGTCAGGTAGAAACCTTTTGTTTGATAAGGAGTCAGCATCAGCAAGACCCTAGGTAAGATTAATTAATTAAGAGTATTATGTAACCAGTCTAAGATTTTACTAATAAAGTATTTAATTTCTTTATATTTTCTTGGTTTAAGTGTGCTCTCTTTGGTACTTGAATATAGTTGCTTGGTGTTTCATCTTTTGAAACCAAATTAAAACATGAAAATTAAAAAATCTGGATCAAAGCCAGGTGCACAGACCTAGAAAGAGTCTTAATCAGAGGTAAACATGACCAGCCTGGAATTAGATGTCTGTGATGCAGAAATTTCTAAGAGAAATGGGATGGCCCCCGCACAGAGTCTTACTATAGAAGCCAAAGCTACCAAATTGGAATCACTAGAGTTTAAATACTAGTGTAGGAATCTCTGAGAGCAAGAAATTGAGACATTGAGCCAGTCACCAACACAGGAGTCACGGAGTCAGAACTAGAGGACTTAGAGCAGGCAGTTGCTGCAGTAAGCCTTTCCCTAGTGCAAGTCCAGCCATGATTCCTCCATCTGGCCCCTGGAACATGAAGGTCATGGAAGCCATAAGACTTTAAAGTTGTATAGAAGTAGGCTGTCACATTCCAGTAGAGGGGTAACCCATAGTAAGATCCCTATCCAGTGGCCCAATTCCAGCTGAAAGCAGATCATAGCCAGTGGTGTGAGAGGCTGGCTATTCCTACTGCTGACATCTCGCCTACCACATGGTTCACAGTTTAGGTCATCTATTTGAACTATGTAGTGCTATATACATTTCTTCTTCACACCATGAGGTTCTTTTGAATATTGGGCCTTCGGATCTTTTAGCAAACCTGCCATAACAGCAACACTCACAAGACTCAATCACACTGAACTCTATAGGAAAACATTACAAGATAGACTGCTACAGATCCCTACACAGAAACTAAATATTAAAATACTTTATCACTTGTATATGGAAAACATAGACTGACCCTCTCTTGATACAGAACAGAACACTAGAAATGAGTAGGGCTGCCGAGGGGGGTGGGGGGTCATGGGGGACAAAATTCCCCGGGCCCGGGCCTCCAAGGGGGGCCCGGCGCAGCAGTCCCTGGTCTCACCCGCCCGCCCTCGGCTCCGTTGATCGTCCGCCACCAGGCTGGCACCCTGCATTCAAATCACAGCACCTCACCTCCATGTGAAAGCGCAGCAGCGGCAGATTGCCTCCCTTCGGGCCTTCCCTCCCTATGTCCCGCCCTTGTCTGATGTAACTTCCCGAGGGCGGGACACAGGGAGGGAATGCCCAAAGGGAGGTGATCTGCCACTGCTGCATTTTCCCATGGAGGTGAGGTGCTGTCAATGGAGCCGGGGGTGGGCAGGTGGAGATTGGGGACTGCGGCGTGGCGGCGACCTCAGGGGGCGGGGCCCGGCCCAGGCTCTCGGCAGCCCTGGAAATGAGAAATAGAACATGCAGAAAAAAGTTGCAATGGAAACCCTAAGAAGGCAGAGTCTGCATATAGGGCAATACTGGGGGAGAACAGAAATTCATTTCCTTCTTATGTATTCCCACAGCTGACATATTTCAATCACTACAAACTAAAATGCTTTTATCTACCTTTGTTGCTTGGGTATTTTATTTACTAATTACGTGTGGTCCCAGTCTTTTTCTGTTTTCTTTGTTGATCTAATTCTAAGTCCTTTTCTAGGTCTCTTGTTGTCACAACTGTCAGGAATGGTGAGCCCTTGGACCAAAGCCGGAGCTTTGGCAGACAAATCACTGGGGCTGGTAGGGGCAGGAATCAGAACAGACTGGACTAGGATAAACTAACAGACTCAACGGCAGGACAGAGGTAATTAAACAGAATGGACAACACAAGAACCGGATCCAGACGAGGCAAGGAAAAGAAGGCAAGGGCTAGAACTGGAACCCAGACAGGATAAGGCAAGACTTGGAACTGGAATAAAACTGGGACTGGGACCCAGAAATGCAAGACAAGGCAAAACACGGAAGTAGATTAAAACTGGGTCCAGAAAAAGGTAAGACAAGGACTGGATCCGGACAGGACTAGACTGAAAGAGTCAAGACAAAGCACAACTAGACAGGCAAGACAGGGTAGGAGCTAGGCAACAAGAATAACCGAAACAAGACAATAACAAGGCAGGGAAAAGATTCAGGATTCTCGAACAGGCTTGGCTGGAACAGGATTCAGGATTCTCAAACAGGATTCAGGATTCTCAAACAGGCTTGGCTGGAACAGGATTCAGGATTCTCAAACAGGATTCATGATTCTTGAACAGGCTTGGCAGGAACAGGATTCAGGATTCTCAAACAGGATTCATGATTCTCAAATAGGCTTGGCTGGAACAGGATTCATGATTTTCAAGCAGGCTTGGCTGGAACAGGATTCTGGATTCTCAAGCAGGCATGGCTGGAACAGGATTCTGGAATGGGCTTCGCTTGGTTGGAACAGGATTCTGGAACAGACGTGACTTGGCTGGAACAGGATTCTGAAACGGGCTTGGCTTGGCTGGAACAGGATACTGAAAGGGACTTGGCTTGGCTTGACTGGAACAGGATACTGAAAGGGACTTGCTTGGCTTGGCTGGAACAGGATACTGAAAGGGACTTGGCTTGACTGGAACAGGATGCTGAAAGGGACTTGGCTTGGCTGGAACTGGGACAGAACCAGCTCAAACAGAGCAGGAGCAGAACCTGGCTCAAACACACAACAGGAACAGAACTTGGCAGAAACAGAGCTCAAGAGCCAGGAAGCAAACATAGCAGGCAAAGGATTAAGCAGACTAAGGGAAGACAAACATATAAAGAAGCAATGTGCTTACCAGCACCCACAGTTGGAAAGGGAAAGGCCAGGCAGACTGAAAGGCAGCAGACAACAAGGGCAGGGAACTTGCTTCTTTTGTTTTTTGGAATGCAATGATATATTATAAAAATGCACTTGCCTTTTTTTTATTACTACTATTTCACAGAGAGATATTGAATAATGAGAGAAGGGCTTCCTTAATGCAGAAGTTCTGTCCAGAGTCAATCTAAATGTGCCAACATTGTCCAGTTCAGCACACTATTAGCCACCAAGTTCATACAAAGTTAATTATGCTCAGTGGGAAATAAATCTGTTGGCTAAGACTGTTATATGAATATTCCATCACTATTTCATTATTGCTACCAAGTATTACATATTAAGGGCATTTGCTTTAAGCTTTGTTTATCCAGTCTTTACATGCACATGATTTTGCTTTTTAAACCCAAAGATGAATCTTAAGGGTGATTGAACAGTTAGGTATAAACTGTGTTGTTTCTGACTTTACTTGATTTGGACTGCTTTGGGTCCTACTGATCTGCACATCTGCTGTCTAGAACTTGGAAGATGAAAATGAGAAAATAAAAATTAAGTTTTGGATGTACGCTGTAGAAGTTGTTGTTTACTTTTGTAATGTGTATATGGATGCCTGTTCTGGTGTGTGCATGTAATAATGTTTGAATAACTGCCTATACTGTGGCTATGATTTCTGAACATGCGGCTTCATTAAAGGATAGATTTTGAAATGCCCAGTTGGATATATATGCTAATCTCAACTTTATTAAATGTTTCAGACATATTCATCTACTGGCTCCCATGATATAATGAATTCTATTATTCTATCTCACTGTCTTTTCAAATATAAGCCACATTAAACATGAGTTTGCTTGGGTTAATGTGGGATATAAATGTAATTTAAAAAAATCCTATATCCTCCACCTTTTAAGACACTGCCTATCCAGCTGGATGGTAATAGCACAAGGAAAACAAGTTTGGTCCAGTGAAGACTAACTCAAAATAACCTGTTCCTTAGCTGGGCTCTAGTATTACAATATTGAAAATGTGACCATACCATGCCTCTGTGGTTATGTTCCACTAATGTTAAACAATTAACTGGCTTTCTTGAAAGGATTGTACAATCTTTGGATGCATGCCTAGGAACAAAAACATATACTTATTTATTCAATATCACAATTCCTCATGTACAGTCTCAAAATAACCTTTAGTGTGGATAGTGTTCACAATGAGCTCCTTTTATTATGGACCAGATAGAGAGAAGAGTTTTCAGTTTTGGCACAGTATAAGTCATCACAAGAAAAAAATATAAGAAAACCAATGGACTGCATTAGAGGCTTATAGCCCATTTAGTTATGTTTAAACAAAAGAGATCTGCATGAAACAAAATATTTATTTTATTTTAGCTTATAAAACTACTTATCCCTGAAACATGCTCAAAACAGAATAATCCATTAATGTATCTAAAATGTAAACTTCTACAAAACACGAAGAGAAATGTGATTCCATGTGCCCCAATGAAAGGAGAGTTTAAATTTACTTCCGTTTAATTTCAATACATTTCATCTCTATAATACCAGGCTTCCCAATACAGATTACAATAACAGTTACATCAGGAAACAGGATATCCTCACTGAAATTTGGCCAGAAGGAAGGTAGGAAAAGACTAGATATGTGGGAGAGGGAACACAGGCTGCATAAATAGGGAAGAGAAAAGGGGAGACACATTACATATAAAGGAAAGGGAAGAGGGAAGGACAGGTTGCATATCAAGAGGGGAAGAGGGGAGACAGGCTGCACATAAATGGAAGGGAAAAGGGGAAACAGTTTGCACATATATGGAAGGGAAGAGAAATGGAGATACAGGCTGCACATAAAGGGAAGGGACGAGGGGACACAGCTACCTATGAAGAGAAGAGACAGGGAAAACAAGATAGATTTGAGAAGGAGGCAGAGAACTCAGAGAAAGCTGAACATGAAAGATCAGTACCAGACACAGGGCAGGAGGTGAGAAAAGAAATTGCAAATGGAAAGGAGGTCCTGGAAATAGAGTTAATAGCACAGACAGAGGAATGCAGAGCCAAAGATTGGGAACAGAATGAATAGAATAATAAAATCACCAGACTAGAGAGGTAGGAAATATGATTTTATTTTCAGTTTAGTGATTTAATTTACATTTGTCAGCTTTATTTTGCACTGTACTGGAGAATGTGCAGTGCTGTGCAGGAGCCGGTTGTTATCTGTTCCAAAAACATTTGCAAGCTGGCTGTTAAATTCAGACAGCAGAGAGCCTGCTCTGAATGCAGCAATTGCAACAGACTCTCTCTAGCCAGCCTGGGTCCTTTCCTCTGTTGCAGTTTCCTGTTGCCACATGGGAAGGACTCAGCAGAGGGAAGGATTTGGAGCTGTTAGAGGGAGCCTGATGTGTAGTAATTATCTATCCCCCACTTCCCCCAATCATTCACTTTAACTCCACTGAAGTTAGAAGTAGTAATCCTGATGTTATCTTTCTCCCCACCCAACAGTCAGACTGGAATAGAGCAGACAGAGCTGTGAAAGGCTAGGGGAAAGCCAGAAGAAAAAAGATGAAACTATTCTAAGAGGAGCATGAGGTAGCACAAAACAAAGACTTCTTTTCTGGGTACTATTTCTGTATAAGGCTTTCTCTCCACCACCCTCCCCCTTCCCATAGATACAGAATGGGACAAAGCCTCAGTACATCAGGTCCTTGCTTTATGAAAAAAGTGATTAGAGGGCTGAGGGAAAAGCTGGCAGAAATTTCTGCTCAATTCCCAGGTCTGAGGAAGCTTCCTGCCAGCTTCCATATATTTCCATTCTGTTACTCTGTATTAGAATTTCCCCAAACATGCCCCAGAGATGCCACAGCAAATTGGGTATCAAGAATGAATATGCATGAGGTAAATTTGCATATACAAGATTTCTGAAGTGTGCAGATTTGATCTTGTTCATATCCTGAAATTCTGACTGGCCGTGGGAACCCTAGGACGCGTTTGGGTATATTTTAGGATGTACAATTCCTTACAGTGTTTCAAAGAGCTTCAAACTGGGGGACAGCTTGTTCCTAACCTGATAATGGCTGTGTACCTGAATTAATTTTTGCCAGATTTGTCTAAATAAGATATCTGACCAGAGGGAGATCTGCTGCAGGATTAAAATGATGCTTATTTCCTACTTAAATCTTATTTAAGTTACTTAGCTAAGCCAAATTCTCCTTTCTTGTCTTCCAAAAGTTGTGTCTGGACTGTGGTCCATCGTCCTCAGGTGTCTCTTGTGGCCAAATCAGAACACGCATTCCTGCTGTTCGGTAGATGGAATCCAGGCCTTGTAGACAACTGTGGCCAGTGTTCTTACAGATGCTTTCTTGCAAAAACTGGCATCTCCAAAGGGGTCCACCAGCGTTATGTCACCAGGACTGTCAGTGTAAATTTGTCTAATGACCCCCTGAGTTGAAGTGCAAATGTTCTTTAGGAATGATGATGATTGGTACTTATAGCCTGCCACTCTCCGTAAATTTAGGTTCAGGGCAGGTTAACAAAAATGGAAATGTAAAACAGAATGAAATATACCAGAAACTGTTACTGCAAAATTTTGAAAATAAGTAATTTTTCAGACATTTCCGAAAAAACAGTATAACATTCAATTATCCTAATATCTACAAGAAGTAGATTCCAACATCTCACCATTTGGACCACAATAGACCTTTTCTGAATACTTGTAAGTTTAATTCCTTTAAAAGAAGGAACATCAACATTTGAAGGGTACAGGCTCGTTCTCTTCCAGTGCCTAACAACTTAACTAAGGTAGTCAGATCAGTCAGGCAATCTAACACCTAAGACTCTCAACTGTTATCAATAGCTAGCAATGAGCATCTAAACAGAAAGCATGACTGGGTATTTTGACTCATTTGTACTAAACCATAAAAACTTTGTTTTTTATATTTAGTGTAAGTCTTACTGAGAAGGACCATCATCTTATTAAATCCACTCCAGACTTAATACCAATGAATAGACTATCTTGAGATACACTAGAAACCAGTAAAAAATACATCTGCATAAGATAAAAGTTTCATACCATCCTCTAGTTTCACATGCCTAAGTAGAGGGTGTGGTAGCCATGTTAGTCCACTCTTAAGGTTATCAATAGAAATCAAACAAAATAAAACATGGAAAAGAAAATAAGATGATACTTTTTTATTGGACATAACTTAATACATTTCTGATTAGCTTTCGAAGGTTGCCCTTTTCTTCAGATCGGAAATAAGCAAATGTGCTAGCTGACAGTGTATATAAGTGAAAACATTCAAGCATTACTATGACAGTCTGACAGGGTGGGAGGATGGGGGTGGGTCGGAGGTATGCATGGGACATCAAAGCATATCATTGATATTCTAACAGGATGGGTGTGGATAGGTGGGGTGGGGTGATCAACAGAGACATACAGCTTTATGGTTTATAATGGGCTAGGAACCCCAGATCCTTGTTAAGTCCTTTCTGTTGGGTGTTAAAATATCAATCATTCTGACTTCAAAGGTTTACGTTCTTGTATGGTTTTAAAGTTACCTTTCAGTATTCTCACTGTGAAATCACTGGTACAGAGGGGCATAATCGAATGCGGACGCCATCTCCATGGGCGGACTATCTCGAGGACGGGTCTGTGAAGGGGCGGGCCAGACCGTATTTTCGAAAAAGATGGGCGTCCATCTTTTGTTTCGATAATACGGTTGGTGCCGGGCAAATGCATCGGATTTGAGCTGGACGGTATCAGTTTCAGCAATAATGGAAACCGAAGGCGCCCAGCTCAAAAATGAATAAATCCAAGGCATTTGGTCGGGGAGGGGCCAGGATTCGTTAGTGCACTGGTCCCCCTCACATGCCAGGACACCAACCGGGCACCCTAGGGGGCACTTGTAACAATTAAAAAAAATTTTAAAATACTCCCAAGTCCATAGCTCCCTTACTTTGGGTGCTGAGCCCCCCAAATCCCCCCCAAAACCCACTCCCCAGAACTCTACACCATTACCATAGCACTTTTGGCTGAAGGGGGCCCTAGATGTGGGTACAGTGGGTTTTGGGGGCGGTTTGGAGGGCTCCCATTTACCAGCACAAGTATAACAGGTAGGGGGGATGGGCCTGGGTCCACCTGCCTGAAGTCCACTGCACCCACTAACAACTGCTCCAGGGACCTGCATACAACTGCTGTGATGGAGCTGGGTATGACATTTGAGGCTAGCATACAGGCTGGCAAAAAAAGTTTTTTAAGTTGTTTTTTTGGGGTGGGGGGGGTTAGTGACCACTGGGGGAGTCAGGGGAGGACATCCCTGATTCCTTCCGGTGGTCATCCTGGCAGTTGGGGCACTTTTGGGGACTTGTTCGTGAAAAAAAAGGGTCCAGAAAAAGTGACCCAAATTCTTGCTTTTGGCGCCTTTTTTTCCATTATCGGCCGAGCGCGCCCATCTCTCCTCGGCCGATAAACACGCCCCAGTCCCGCCTTCACCATGCCTCCGACACGCCCCCATCAACTTTGGCCGTTACCGCGACAGACTGCAGTTGGAGGCGCCCAAAATCGGCTTTCGATTATACCGATTTGGGCGCCCATGAGAGAAAGGGCCCATCTCCCGATTTGGGTCAAAATATGGGCTCTTTCTCTTCGAAAAAGCCTGACAGTGTCCTGGTTCTGTGAAGTGCTGTCCCACCGGGGTGGGGGCCCTACTGGCTGAATTGTTCATGTGATGTCTATGTAAATTGAATCTTGTCTTAAGCATCTGGCCTGTTTCTCCAATATAGCATCCTTCATTACATTTTTTACACTGAATGATATATACCACATTGGAAGATGAGCAAGTGAAAGATCCCTTTATGTTGAATATCTTTCCTTTGTGGGTAACTGTGGGTCCTGTGAAATATTTTGGCATAGTTTGCAACTGGATAAATTACAGGGACGTGTGCCCTTCTGTTCCTTTTCAGTCTGTGATGGAAGTTTACTTCTGATTAGCTTGTGTTTTAAGTTGGGTGGTTGTCGGAAGGCCAGTACTGGTGGGTATGGGAATATCTCTTTCAGTAATTCATCCTCCTGGAGTATAGGTTGTAGATCTCTTATGATTTTCCTCAGTTTTTCCAGCTCTGGATTGTATGTCACTACAAGCGGGATTCTGTCTGTGGATTTTTTCTTTTTGTACTGTAGCAGATTCTCCCTGGGTGTTTTGAGGGAGGAGGCAATATTCTTGGAGATTATTTTGGGGTTGTAGCCTTTCTGTTTGAAGGATTCAGTCAGGCTTTTAAGGTGTCTGTCTCTGTCCCCGGGTCAGAGCAGATACGGTGGTATGTTGTGGCTTGGCTGTAAATGATGGATCTTTTTGTATGTGAAGGATGGAAGCTGGAGTTGTGGAGGTAGCTGCATCTGTCTGTGGGTTTCTTGTATATAGATGTTTGTATACAGCCATCACTGATTGAGACGTGGTGTCCAAAAAATTGACTTTTTCTGGGGAGTAGTCTATTTTGAATCTGATTGTAGGATGGTATGTATTGAAGGCAGAATAAAATTGTTTCAGAGTTTCTTCACCCTCCGTCCAAATCATAAAATGTCATCGATGTACCGGTAGTATTTTAGAGGTTTGGTCTGGTGTGTATTCAGAAATGTCTCTTCCAGCTCAGCCATAAAAAGGTTGGCATATTGGGGTGCTGTCCTGGTGCCCATCGCAGTGCCCATTATTTGCAGATAGATATCATTGTTAAAGTGGAAGTAGTTGTGAGTTAAAATGAATTTGATTAATTTTGTAATAGTTTCTGGTGAGTATTGATGGTCCAGTGTGGATTTTTTTAGGAGTCTTCCACATGCAGCTATGCCATCCGCAAGTGGAATGTTGCTGTATAGTGATTCTACATCCATCGTGACCAGAAGGGTGTTAGGTGGTAGTTGCTTGATATTTTTCAATTTATTCAGAAAGTCTGTGGTGTCTTGTATGAAGCTGTTAGTTTTGTGTACGAGAGGTTTCAGAATTCCCTCTATGAATCCAGATATTTCTTCCGTGAGTGTGCCAATACCTGATATGATTGGTCTGCCAGGGTTTCCCGGTTTGTGGATCTTGGGTAGCATGTAGAATGTGCCCACGGAAGGTTGATTTGGTATGAGTTTCTTCAGGTGAGGTTGCGCTTGTGTAGGAAATGTTTTGATAAGGTCTTTCAGGAAATTTAGCCAAACAAACATATAATTCTGAATTTCTGGGGATCAGTCATCCTAATCTGAAGAAATTATTTCAGATTATTAATAATGTACCTGTCCCAAATTCTAAAACTTTAGAAACGTCTTCTCAGCCTTCAGTACAGGAATTGGCCAAGCATTTTTCATCAAAAGTAAATAAGATTCATCAATGCTTTGATTCCATGTTCTATTCTACTAATGAGATACAGCCACCTATTCTCAGACAATGACTCAGAAAAGCCCTTCTACCTATCTAATCTGACAAAAGTAGCCCACTTACAGACAAAGACTCTTTTAATCCTATCAGATGCCTTCTGGATGTATATCACAGCAGATGTCCAGACAGAAAGTGTTATGATGTCATTAAAATATGTGACCAGTTACCATGCTCCATCTCAAAACTAGATGAAGCCAGTTTTCAGCTATCCCTGAGTTTTCATTGGATCGAGTACACCCCATCTGACTTCAGCCTATAGTCCAACAAGAGATAAAAAGCCTGGAACATTCTCAATTCACTCTCTTGTTCTTTGCTCTGACTCTTGCCTCTCTGCTGGACTTCACACACATCTAAAATAAGACTTTCTCCAGGCTCCAGCAACAACTCTGCAACAAAAAGACTTCTTTTCCAGCGAGAATCTCCTTCATCACCCCAAACCAGCAGCCTCCATCAAAGTGAGTTACCATTATCCAGCCTAATTTAAAATTCAGATTTGCTATCTTGAAAGCACATTTCCCCTTGTGAAAGATCCCTAAACACTGTCTCTCTTTCTAACATTATTACATTACCTGTATTGTAAATAAACATTTTAAAGTTAAATATATGGTCTTTATGTTCTGACCACATGTCCTTAAACCTTACAGTGCAGATTAATGTAATTCAACAAATATAGTATTTAATTCCACCTTTTCTTACATATTCTTATTCTTATCATATTACCTTATATTTAACTGGTGGAGAATTGAATATAGAAGAATATAATATATAATATTATATTATTATTTAACAGTCAGACCACGCAACTGGGGTCCAAGAACAGAAAGATATTAAACCTAGGCAATTGCCAGTTACCAAATCTAAGGTATGACATTTTTCATAGGTAGGAACACAACTTAAGAAGTGCCAATGTCCTTGGGCAACAAGCAGTGTAGAAAGACTGGAAACATACATGCATCTCTGACAGTCGTTCACAAAAGATGTGTTCAAGTCCAGGCCTGCTGGGGTACATAGGCCTCAGTTGCAGAAAAAGGTGACGCACCAGGGACACCTCTACAGTTCCTCCCCCACCCCATCCCACCCCGAAGGTGGAATAACTACAATGGAGTCTATTCCATCGTCAACCTCTCTAACAATACAACTAGACAGGTTAGAACCAGGAGCATGGTTAAGACAAATTAAACGAATATACATCCAACACTAATGAAAGTAAAAATGGATATATAAAGCAAACTCAATCCTGACACAATCATGGATGATAATTAAAATCATAATTTCAGAAATTATGCAATAATGTTCACAATTTCATAAATAAACATATCAGATAAATGAATACATGAACAAAAATGTTAGTAAAGTTTTAGCTCAATAAAGAAACTACATGCATAAGGTTAGTACATGACATAAGCAAATGCAATGGATCTTAGGAGGAATAGATCACTAGTAGCTTCCACAAAATCTTGAAATCTCAAGATCACTGAAGCTGGGTGCTTATGAACAATGCGACCTAGAGACCAAACTTCATACATTAGTACAAAGGAAATTGGGAACAGGATGGCCCACAGGGTGATAAAAACAGGAGCACAAAAGTGGTGGTAAAGTTGTCAGGACCATCATCTGAAGTAGTAACATCTCGGTTGAAGTCAGTGACACGATGTACTATCAACAGCGAGTTCAATGGTATGAGAGTCTGAAAAGATCAACTGATTCAGTTCTTGAGTAAAATCAAGGATTTCAATATTACTATGTACAGGATTTGTTTCAAGATAAAGTAAGGAAACTCCACCAACATTAACAAATGAATTCCTAGGAACCATAATCAGACAAACATTGCTAGGTAAGTGAAAACAGTTGGTGATGTCATGCTTATTACTAGTGCCTATATAACTTTAAATCAATGGCATAAACTCTTGTAGACACTACGGACCAATTAGACTTTAATACTTCATGTGTCTAACTCTTTAGGATATAAGTAATTCAAGGGCAAACAATCTTCTCATCTCAAAAGTATTTCACGAGTGTTCATTTGACCTCAGTGATGTTCATTGCCATCTAAAAACTTTTTTTATGGCAATGTTCGCAACATCCATCATCCTCATAGGTCAGCTTTTTTCTTTTATTTAAAGCTTTCATATATCTTATTTTATAAACTTTTAAAGTTTTCACTTATCTTATTCTCCGTTTAACATCGGACCCAGGGGTTACAGTTGTCCGACATATGTTTCGCTCTAGTCTGAGCTGCCTCAAGGACAGTCCCCCCGAGCAGTTCTAGCAGCGCCAGCTTTGTCCAAACCTTCATACAAAGATAAGAGAATAAGATAAGTGAATACAAATAGAATAACCCAATGTAAAGAATAGAATAACACAATGTTATACTGAAATGAAGTCTGTCATTGTTATCTATGATTAAGGTCAGTGTCTTAAATTAACATACATCTATATCCATGGCCTTTCTGCCTCAATCATACCATTGAGTTTGCCATTCATTATTCTCTGCCAATATTTCTTGTGTTGTTCTATTCTTTACATTGTGTTATTCTATTTTTTATTCACAGTAGTATATCATTTTCAGATTTCAAAGACTACTTCAAATTTCCATATACGTGTTTTGTATTATGATTTGTATTTGCTGTTGATATAGTTTGCATTTTAACATAAAACCCATCTGTCATATAACTTTTTAACAAAAGATATTATAATATTTCCTGGTGTATTTTATTTTAATAATGTATACGTTTTTGTCTTTTATCTATTGGGTTTTATTCCATTTCGTTCAAATTTAAACGCCACTCTTAATTTTTCATTTTATGCTTGTTTCTTGAATAAAAATATAGAGTGCTTTTAATATCGTTTATACACATATATATTTTCTACAGAAAACATAATTTCTTGTTTTTAAAAAAATACATTTTCTGTTGTATTATTTCTTTAAAATGCATATGATTTTGTTTTTATACAATTGGTGCCATTATTTCATTGTTTAGTTTTATCTTTGTCTATTTTTACATCTGTTCCAGAATTAAAATGTAATGTACCGTTATTATCTCACATATATACCCCTGTACATTTTGATATGGTTTTTATTTGTTGTATTGTTCCTTATTTTCTTATGTTTTTAAATTTGGCTACAGACTCCTGATGCAGGCCTAACGGCCGAAACACGACATTGTGTCAAGTCTCCGTACCACAATAAACTTCGCTTTTATTATACATCTTCTTAGTCTTTGGGATCCTTGGTCGTCCTTCACTTTCTGTACTCCCACTAGCCAGGTCACCATCCAAACAAGGCTTTAACCCATTCATATATGCTCGACATTACAACCATTATCCCTTTCAAAAACGATCCAGCAGAAATTATTTCCAAAATCATGAGCAGCATGAATACTATAGAAGCCTGGACATCAACTTCAAGCTGAAACTAAACATGGAAAATACACACTGCCTGATACTCACATCTCCACACAATACTGATTGTTTCATAACCATACAAGCTTTGAGATCATCTCTCCCCATTTAAGACAAATTGAAAATTCTAGGAATCATCACAGACCGTGACTTATCCCTCGAATACCAGGCTGCAGCCACTACGAAGAGAATGTTCCACACAATGTGGAAACTTTAAATGTATAAAACAATACTTCCCAAGAGATGTATTCCACACCCTCATCCAAACCATGGTCCTAGCCCTTGCGGACTACTGCAATGAATCTACGCAGACTGCAAGGACCAAATCTTAAAGAAATTACAAACAGCACAAAATACAGTGGCTAGACTCATATTCGGAAAAAAATGATTCAAAAACATTACACCCCTACTCCAAAAACTGCACTGGCTACCAATCACAGCATGCATACCCTTCAAAATCTGTTCTCTAGCATACAGAATAATCTTCGGCCTCTCACCGGGCTACATAACCAGCCTAACAGATCTACTAATCCGTAACGCAACTAGGTCCACAAGATCTACTTTACCCTCCACTTCTGTAGATGCCAAGGCCTCAAATACAAATCAGCATTCGTGACCGGCTTCCCATACATCTGCTCCAAACTCTGGAACACACTACTGAAAGATCTAAAATTCATAGACAACTACCTAACCTTCCGAACACATCTAAAAGCCCATTTATTTAGAAAATTCCTCCCACTGACCTAATGTAACCAATGCAGACCACTGGCAATCAGTGTAAAATTATGACAATGGACAGAACTAAATAACCTTCCGGTACATCAAATTGTCCCAAACACTCAACCTGCTTGCCTGAAAGCATCTACAAGACATATGTAGCCTTTCAATCCCAAAACAACTATAAACCTCATTGTTCATTACAATTTGCAACCAATGCACTCTGGTTGCAAATTGTATCCCACTAGGTATCCCATTAGGTGGAAAAATGTGGGATACAAATGCAGAAATAATAATAGTAATAATGTTAGCATGTCTGGGTTTAAAAAACGTTTAGACAAGTTCCTGGAGGAAAAGTCCATAGTCTGCTATTGAGACAGACATGGGAAAGCCACTGTTTGCCCTGGGATTGGTAGAATGGAATGGTGCTACTATTTGGGTTTCTGCTAGGTACTTGTGACCTGGATTGGTCATTGCTGGAAACAGGATACTGGGCTAGATGGACCATTGGTCTGACCCAGTATGGCTATTCTTATGTTCCATTTCCATAGACACCAACCTTGAAACCTTTATATATGAACTAGACTATCCCCCAGAGGAATCACCAGTGGACAGGACTGGACAACTTTCGCCCAGCTCTCCTCTGAGACAGTAACACAAGCGATAAGTAACTTCTCTGTTGCACACTACAAAATAGACAATGCCCCAACTACATCCTGAAAACATCCCCTAACCATTGAACAATTCACATTGCATCCAAACTTTATGTCAGAGAAGGCCAATTCCCACACGACAAAGGTAACATACTTCTCACAGCAATCCCAAAAGACACCTAGAAAAACACCAAAAATATCTCAAACTACAGACCAGTTGCATCCATACCATTAACGATCAAAATAATCAAAGGAATAGTGGCCAAGCAGCTAACTGAATACATCAACAAATTATCCATATTACATGAATCCCAATCGGGCTTTAGGCCACAACACAGCACAGAAATGTGCAGCTGATCACACACTCTTGGTCAAATTCAAACACAAAATCTCAATAAGCAATAACATCCTCCTACTCCAGTTTGACATGTCAAGTGCATTGGAAGGGTGGACCACCAAATGCTACAGAGAATACTCGATAAATTAGGAATCAGAGGGAAGGTACTTGCATGGTTCAAGGTTTTCTTAACCACCAAGTCTTATCAAGTGAAATCAAACTCCATAATTTCCCTACCTTGGAAAGCGGAATGTAGAGTCCCCCAGGGCTCAACACTCTCACCTATATTCAACCTCATGATGGTCCCCACGTACTAGCACGTCACTATCCAAACAAGGCCTCAACCCCTTCATATATACCAACGATGTTATCTTTACCCCTTTCAAAACAACCTGTCAGAAATTATTCCCAAAATCACGAACCGCATGAATACCATGGAATCCTGGGCATCAGTCTTCAAGCTGAAACTGAACAAGGAAAAAAACATACTGCCTGATACTCCCATCTCCACACAATGCCAAACGCTTCACAACCATCAACACCCTAGGATCATCCCTCTCCATATCTGACAAACTGAAAATTCTAGGAGTCACCCTCAACAACCAGGCAGCAGATACTACAAAGATAATGTTTCACACAATAGACGTATTCCGCTCCCTGGTCCAAGCCACGGTCCTTGTCATGGGCTGGTTGCAAAGACCAAATCGTAAAGAAATTACAAACAGCACATGGAAGAGGCTGACTTGGATTTAGTGGGAATCACAGAGCTTCAAGTTTCAAATTTATTCAGAGACGTGGTTCAAGGAGAACCATGATTGAGACTTAATCTACAGCCGCAAAACCAAGTGGGGTTCACAGTTTCCACAAAAGTTCAACGCCATGAAAGAAAGTGGAAAAAAACCAACTTCAAGAGATCAAACAAAGATCCGGGAAAGATGTTCCAAAACAAAAACTTTATTCCATAACAACCTCTAGATCAAAAACCTGATTTCCCATACTATAAGCATTAGTATACATGGAGGGGCATAATCGAAACGGGCCACCCATCTCTAAGGGCGCCCATCTCCAGGAACATCTACAAAAAGGGCGGTCCGAACCGTATTTCAAAAAGATGGGCGGCATCTTTTCTTTCGAAAATACAGTTGGAACGGATTTGAGATGGGCGCCCTCGGTTTTCCGCGATAATGGAAACCAAAGGCGCCCCTCTCAAAAACAAACAAATCCAAGGCATTGAGTTGTGGGAGGAGCCAGGATTCGTAGTGCACTGGTCCCCCTCACATGCCAGGACACCAACCGGGCACCCTAGGGGCACTTCCAAAAAATAAAAAAAATATTCAATTACCTCCCAGGTCCATAGCTCCCTTACCTTGGATGCTGAGACCCCCAAATCCTCCCCAAAACCCACTCCCCACAACTCTACACCATTACCATAGCACTTATGGGTGAAGGGGGCACCTACATGTGGGTACAGTGGGTTTTGGGGAGGATTTGGGGGGGTTAGAGGGCTCCCATTTACCACCACAAGTGTAACAGGTAGGGGGGGATGGGCCTGGGTCCACCTGCCTAAGTTGCACTGCACCCACTAAAAACTACTCCAGGGACCTGCATACTGCTGTGATGGAGCTGGGTATGACATTTGAGGCTGGCATGGAGACTGGAAAAAAGTTTTAAAAGTTCTTCTTTTTTTTGGTGGGAGGGGGTTAGTGACCACTGGGGGAGTCAGGGGTGGTCATCCCTGATTCTCTCGGGTGGTCATCTGGTCATTTAGGGCACTTTTTTGGGACTTGGTCGTGAAAACAAAGATCCAAAAAAAGTGACCTAAATTCTCGCTAAAAACGCCCTTCTTTTTTCCATTATAAGCTGACGGCACCCATCTTTTAAGCACGCCCCTGTCCCGCCTTCACTACCCTTCCGACACGCCCCCGGGAACTTTGTTCATCTCTGCGATGAAGTGCAGTTGGGGGCGCCCAAAATCGGCTTTCGATTATACCGATTTGGGCTCCCACGAGAGAAAGGCGCCCATCTCCCGATTTGGGTCGGAATATGGGCGCCTTTCTCTTTCGAAAATAAGGTGGATAACTTTCCAGATGTTGTCCTTTTCTCCCTATATTTCTATAAAAGTATTCAATGTTTTACTTACCTGGGGGCTTTGTTTAAAGCCCTCTTTAGTAGGTTAGCCAATCTGCTGCTGAGACATTTCATCCCTTCTTTGATAGATGGACACTATCTCTGCTCAGTAGCCCTTAGATAATCATTCCTTGGTCCAGGAAGCCGAAACGCTTCCAATGACACCACCCATGTACTCATGCACTCATCTCTAGGATAAGAGCTTCTCTGGTTTGGCCTTTACCTGTGTTTGGTAGGATCGATGAGAATTCATAATATAATTCCATAATACTGAAAAATATTCTGCAACAATATTAGCAATAAATTAAAAAATTATAATTGTAATGTTAAAGCAATTCTAACATAATTTGCCTGCAGCCAGGGAGGAGGAAATACAGAAGTGCATGAAAACAAAGGAATAAAATCATTTAATAGAAAAAGGTTTCAGCTGTTTTCTAAAAGGCAGATACTCCTTGAATGATCTTATTATGGTAGAGAGTGAATTCCATACTGAGGTGGCTCTGTAAGATAAGCATGAAGTCATTGTCTCTTAAATTTAACTGAAACCACTGAGAGAAATCTCATGACTACCTGACCTGAAGTTGTCTGTCTAAAATGAGAAAAACTCAATCAAATATTTTTTTATTTATTTATAGCATTTATATCCCACAATATTCCCACCCAGAGGCAGGCTCAATGTGGCGTACAGTAGTCTATTAAGTAAACATTAATTCAAAATACAATATTCAGAGTTGAGAGGGAAAAAGAAATAACATAGAAGGAACGGGAGAGAGGAGAAGGTGACATAATGGAAGAAACCCATACAATGCCCTAAAAATAACACACAACTGTGGAAGAAAGTTAGTCCATAATTACATATTTTTCAAAAAAATATAAAACATCTGTAGCAGTACAGAGATGTTTACTTGAAACTAGAGTAAACACCATGAAATGATTCACAGTTACAGCTTATCTATATTACCTCTCAATGAGCAAGGTTACAAGGGGTTAAATTTTCTTTATGACAGCTCTGACCACTAAATAAAGCATGTGTGCCTATTTACTAGGATACCATCTCATTATTAGTTATGTTTTTTTTTATCACTGCCTAATAACGTTCAATCCTGAGTGAATGAAGAAATATATGAACTCAGAAACTAATTCTTAAAAATATCAACTTTTCTTTATGAGAAAAGCTCTGTCATCTATAGCAGACCTGCAAGAGGAACAGATTGATGTTTTAAAAGGATACAGTCATTCAGGTCTGTACATACAATGCATTCAGTTCTTCACTTCAACCTAGGGTACCAAGCAAGATGAATATGTACTTTACTCTTCGGGGTAATATGAAATTTGTTTTAAAAACTTATCTTTTCAAAGAAGATTATGCACTTTCAGAATTTTAGCCTTCTATTATTTAGTAGCAAGGCTAAAAATCTAACTGAAAGTTGCAGTTGTCCTGTCAGTTACTGTGACTTTTTGAGAGACAACACTTTGCAGATGAAGATCACCATTACAGTAATGAGAGAATGCTCCCACTGGTAAGTAGTTAGGCATTTTGGAGGCCGAACCTTTCACACACATGTGACCAAATATTAATTTTATCATCTTACAGGATAATTTGACAATTGCTGTGTTGTTGGCATTTTTGTGGTCAATATTGAAATGCTGTGGCTACAGTATTAATATATTAGGTATATTCAAACTGCTATCTGAATATTGAGCAGCGTTGAATACATGTAGACACTGCTGACTGGGACCAGCTCTACAGATAGAAGATGAATATCACTGCTATCTGCACAGCTATGTGGTCCTAAATTGAACATAGCTGTGTGGATAGTGGTTGAATTTCACCAGCTGTCCACTCAGGCAGAATGCTCTGGCCTCACCCCATTCCAACTCTATTTGAATAAAAGTCATTTCCATGAAGGCCATCCAAATATTTGGGAATGCCTAAATGTGGTTCCACACAGATGTACACCTACATTTTATAAAGTGCATATGGGTGAGCACACACTCTGTAAAATAGTGTGCATAGGGGCAAATTTATGTGTCCACCTGTGGTAGAGCACATAGATACCAATGCCAGACCTGCCAAGTCTCTTGGGAGATTCCCGGTTTGGTGGGTCATCTCCCGCACTCCAGTCAAAGCAGGAAAGTCTCCCGCTGAGACAGTGCTGGGCCAGGGGCTCCACTGCCGCTGCTGGTTCTTCCGATGAGCAGCAGTCGCCGCAGCAAAAGAACAAGAAAAGCAAGCAAGGCCACAGCAGCCTTCAGACATGAGCTGTCAGCTCTGCCAGTCCTCTGCCCCTGTGCTGGAACAGGAACTGACATCAGTGGGGGGCAGAGGGCTGGCAGAGCCCACAGCGTAGAGAAGGAAGATGCTGGATAAAAGGATGCAGAGAGAAAGAGGGACGGAAGAATGGGGGAGAGAGGGGGGGGGGACATGCTGAATGGAAAGGTAGAGAGAGAGAGAACTGGCTACAAGGAAGGGTAGAGAGAGGGAGACACTGGATAGAAGGATTAGGAGAGAGGGTAGATGGGTGGAAGGATTGGGAGGAAAGAGGAAAGACACTAGATGGGAAGGGTAGGAGAGAAATAGGGAAGATGCTGGATGGAAGGAAGGATAGAGAGAAAGAGAAGACATTGGATGGAAGAATGCAGAGAGAAAGAGGGGGAGGACAGAGAGAAAGAAGAGCTGCTGGATGGAAAGGGAGAGAGTATAGAGTTAGTGAAAGACTGGAGAATAAGAGGAAGGGCATGGGGAGAATAAGGGTGAGGAAAAGAAGAAAAACCATAGGTAGATGTAGAGGGAAATTAGACCGGACAGAGAGAGGCAGAAAAAAATTGAAGAAACAAAAAGAAAAAGGAGAGAGAAAAATGAAAAATGGACAGGAAACCCTGGCAACAGAGTTAAGGGAAGATGAAGAAAAGCAGAATCAAGAGACTGGGACCAACACAATTAGAAAAGTAAAGGCCAGACAACAACAAAGGTACAGAAAATAATTTTATTTTTAATCTAGGATAAAGAAATGTGGTAGCTGTGTTAATAATGGTTTATAAATGCAAATAAAATACAAAATAAAATATAAGGTGATACCTTTATATTGGACTGATTTTAATACATTTTTGATTAGCCTTCAAAGACCAACACTTCTTCCTCAAGTCAGGAGAGGATACCATAACTGCAGTACACTGTCCTGGCCTGAGGCAGGAGGTTTTGGCCTCTGAAAGCTAATTGAAAAAGGTATTAGGCTAGTACAATAAAAAGGTGTCATTTTATTTTCCATTTTCAAGCGCCTGAACTGAGCATATGAGGGAGGGCTGGCACTTGCAGCTAAAATGCTGCCAACTGCTGCACTGCTCAAACAGCACAGTAGGCTCATGCAGTGGACTTTTCAACTAGCGGGGCTTGGGCAGCTCCACCTGCGATTAACCAGTGCTACAATTTTGGAGTGGGCATAAGCTCAAAGGCCCCCTCATGTTATATCCCTGGGGGAAACAGATGCTGGAAAGGGGGTATAATATAATGAACTGAAACACTCCCTTACCCATCCCTGCTGTCACTGGTGTAAATAAAATATTTTCTGGAATGACCATGGGAATGAGGTATACCAGGGGTAGAGCCATGAGGTAGAGTGGGTGGAGCCAAGGCAGAGTAGGGTGGGGTTGGGGGGCATGTACTAGAATCTCCCTCTCAAAAATCAGGACCCCTTGGCAGCTCTGCAATGCACACCTCTGCATCTACAAAGTCGTTGTGCTTGGCCATATGAGGTCCTTTTCTCCCATACTTAAATATGTTCTTAGCGTATTCACACAAATTTGTTGAGTGTTTACACTAATTAGAGAAGTTGTGGAGTTGTTTTCCATCTTTGCTGGTTGCATGTACATTACTTAAGTATTCTTTTCGTTAAGTCGCTTAACTCAAAATATTTAGGTCCCATACCAACGTCATAGGCTCTGTTATATATCCCATAAAAGAAAATTAATTATGCAATGAAAAAGCCAAATCATCTAACAAAATCCAGCTGTTCCATATAGAAACATTATGTGAGATATGTTCAGGTTCTGAAAATTTGAACTGGGTACCAAGACATTTTGCTGATGAGTTGTCTGTCAGACAATACAAATATTCAATGTTTGGTGTCACTGGCTTGGTTTTATTCTTCAACATCTCTCTTCTATTGCTCTTCAGTCTCATCTGTTCCTTTTTTTTGCTCTCTAGTGTCTTCCTTCTTTTCATCTCCATCTCTTTCTTCTGTATCTCTTTGATTTACCAATAAATATTTGAATACTTTCCTTCTCTATTTATGTTTCTATCCCTTTCTCTTGATGTTCTCCATTTTTCTATTCTTCCCGCTCTTCTTCCCATTTCTTTTCTCTCCTCATGAGTTCTTCTTTCTATTTCTCATCTTCTTTCTCCAGCATTTCTAGATTTGAGATTAGAGAGGATCTTATGTTGTTTACAAGAAAGCTGAAAACATTTTGTCTCCCCAATGATTTGATTCTTAGAATGTTAGATTGTGCTCTATCAGCCGAGGAGGAGAGGAGCCAAGATGGTGGCAGGAATGGAGCTGTGAGCTAGTCATTCTCTTTACGTGACTTTCTTTTTCTTCTTTTACCTGGTTATGCTCCATACAAAGAGGAAAGGGATCGTTAACGCTGCTCCCTCCACGGTTTCAATGACTCATCCGGGAAAGCAGAGCATAGATTGCTTCACAGCCAGGCTGCCTAATGCCTGGGGATGTTGGTCCAGCTTTAGGAACAGGAGAGGGAACACCTGCTTCTTTTAGCCTTGAAACATCTTTGTCTCCCCCAGTGCCACATGTTCTGCCTTGTCCAGAGTCTGCCTCGGTTTTTGATGGTAAGGTTCATCCTGCCGAAGCAGTGAGTTTGGACCTTCAGGAAAGGCATCGTCCTGAAGGTTGTTCAGCCAGTGCTGGAATCGGGTGTGGTAGTGCA
>NW_021963701.1:0-61810 GCF_901765095.1 Microcaecilia unicolor | reverse complement strand
ATACCAACTGGAAGATATAGTAAGGGACTGAATTTAAACCACTGGTTCTCGTAATTTAGATTGTGTTGAGTAACAAAAGTAGTATACCATGCCATACTTTGTATTGTTGTTTGAATATTTTTACTGCTCTAATTGACTATTGCTCATGTTTGATTTATTCTTACTGTACACCGCTTTGAGTGAACTCCTTCAAAAGGCGGTAAATAAATCCTAATAAATAAATAATATAAATAATAAATAAATAAATAAATAAATAAAGAGACTGTTATATTACCTCAGTCAGTAAGATCAAAGCTCCAGTACATTATAGTATGAAGTATATAGTACGAGTTCTGTCCCCTAAAATCTCCAATATTTGAACAGACTTCCTGGTCCTTACACTGGAAATCTCTCATGTTGACTGATTTAGCAGTTGAAAAGAGGAGGCAGCAACAACTGAAGAGGTGGGAGATAAAGAGGCTGTAGGTTAGTGTAGCTAAGGTGGAGAAAGAACAGGAGACGACATGACGTCAGAAAGCTGAAGCCGGTTTAGCCCAACAGCCGCCATATTGGTACACGGAAACAACAAGCAAACAGTCAGCTGCTGTATCCATTGTTATTGTATCTCAGTTAGATTTAGAAACATGACGGTGTGTGCAGCATATGTACACAGAGGAACTGTCACAACGGAATAAGCTTTCATCAGTTAGAGTAGTAAGTTGTCCTAAATCACTATCACTGTGTCATTTTGAGGGTTTGTATTGGTGCTGACATTTTTCACCTAGTAAAGGGCCACCAAAATAGACATCATGTTATGAGAATCAGGTGATCAACATTCAAAGTGTAAAGGGTTTTTCAAACTTTAATAAAGGGGTGGTGGCTTGCCTGAGGCATAGTGTGAGGTGGAGCTGCTCTCTGCCGTTGTCAACTTACAGAGGGAGGAGCCCTCCTGCGAGGGAGAGTCGGTGCCAAATCCAACAGGCACCCTATTGGACACCCGCAGATATCGAGGGTCCTGTTGCCTTAGAAGATTTGCGCCACAGGTGTGAGGCCGCAGGGCATGCCAAAAGGGCGTGCTGTAAGGTACACACCCTGTCCCTTCGGAGTTTGACTCTATACTATAATTCTCAAAGGGGAAGCGTAAAATGAAGCCTCCTGGGTCCTACGGACAAACACCTGATTTCTTCTGGACCATCAATTAATCAAGTATTATCTCCCCTTGGAGCTTCTTTGAGCTCACTGGAGCAGACCCTACCTCTCCCTCCCTTTGCCTGTCAGATATGGGATTCCCAGGTGGTGCCCCTTCCTCAGGCTGGAGCTTCAGTTGGAAGAAGCAGTTTCATCATTAACTTTTGTCAAGTTGCCAACAGCTATTCAGGCACCTACCCCAATTCAGCAGCCTTCAGCTATTCAGGGCCAGCAAGAAATGACATTAAGAGATTTGTGGGATTCAATTCAGCGTATGGAGAGTATGTTCAATTCCACTGTTTCTCAGATTGCAGTTTTTCTCAAATGGTGGTAAATAAATTGGAGAATGTAGATTCTAATACGCAATGTTTTGATAAGAGCGTATTTAATGTTGACAAGCAAATAGAATGTTAGGTATGTATTAGGAAAGGAATGGAAAATGAAAATAAGAATGTTATAATGCCTTTCTATCACTCCACAGTGCGACTGCACCTCAAATACTGTGTGCAATTCTGGTCACCGCATCTCAAAAAAGATACAGTGGAATCAGAAAATTTACCGAGAAAGGCGACGAAAAAGATAACAGGGATGTGATGACTCCCCTATGAGGAAAGGCTAAAGCGGCTAAGGCTTTGAGCTTGAAGAAGAGGCAGTTGAGGGGAGATATGACAGAGGTCAATAAAATAATGAATGGAATGGGTGGACACAAATCGCTTGTTTACTCATTCTGGAAATACTACGACTAGGGGACACACAATGAAACTTTTAAGTAGTAAATTTAAAAGAAATCAAAGAAAATATTTCATCCTCAATGTGTAATTAAACTCTGGAATTCACTGAAAGAAAATGTGGTAAAAGCAGTTACCTTAGCAAGGTTTAAAAAAAAGTTTGGCTAACTTCCTAAAAGAAAAAAGTGGCGTTCCTAGGGGGCTGACACCCAGGGTAGATCGCCGATGAGCCCCCCTGGGTGCACGCCGCTGGGGGGGGCACGCGCGCCTGTCCTTCCTTCGTTCCATGCTCTCTCTGCCCGAAGGAACGAAGGAAGGACAGGCGCGCGTGCCCCCCCCCCCAGCGGCGTGCACCCGTGGTGGACCGCACCCACCATACCCCCCTAGGAACGCCACTGGGTTAGACTCTGGAACTCATTGCCGGAGAAGGTAGTGACGGCAACTGGCCTTGATGAGTTTAAAGGGGGTCTTGACAGATTCCTGAAGGAAAAGTCCATTGATCATTATTGAATTTTGGGTTTTTGCCAGGTTCTTGGGGCCTGGATTGGCCGCTGTCGGAGACAGAGTGCTGGGCTGGATGGACCTTTGGTCTTTTCCCAGCGTGGCAGTGCTTATGTACTTATTGTTTTAAGAAGCAAACCAGACCTACTGCTTCACTCAACACGGACAAATAAGGAGAGAGAAGAGAAAGCAGGAAAAACTGGACAGAAATCTTTTCCTGTTAGTGCTGGAACCCTGTGTGCAAGAGGAGAGAGAATCATTTCTTACCTGATCAGACATTTCCCTGCTGTTTCCCCTCTGAATAGATTCAAGCTGGAGATTTCCCTGGACAGATGAATAAAACAGGAGGAGGTTGAGCTGATTCCAGGTCTCAGATAAATTCCCTCTGCAGATCTGAGACTGGGTCTTGCAGGGATTCCAGGACCCAGAGACAGAAAGGTTTTGCTTTTGTTCTCAGTCTTTTCCCTCTTTGCAGCTCTTGTTGCAGACACTAGACAAAGAACAGACAGAGCATGTTCAGAGCTCCTCCCCTGGTGTGGTCAAGGAGATGGAACGGACAGAGCTCCTCCCCCTGGTGTGGTCAAGGAGATAGAACAGACAGAGCATGTTCAGAGCTCCTCCCCCTGGTGTGGTCAAGGAGAGGGAATTGACAGAGCTTGTTCAGAGCTCCTCCCCCTGGTGTGGTCAAGGAGACGGCATGATGTGAAAAGGCTGAAGCCACTTCATTTAAGGAAGTTTTCATTCTCCAAAGACAAGCAGGCCAATATTCTCACTGATGGGTGACGTCACGTCGGCCCGGAGGACTTTCTAGCAAAGTCCATGACAAAAACAAAAATGTCCCCCGTCGCGCGGGCGGATGCAGTGCGCATGCGCGCGTCCGTTTTCCCGCCCGTCGCGCGGGCACATTCCTCAGTTTTTTCTTCTCGGCGTCTGAGGTGACACGGAGCTCGATTTCGTGTTGCTGTGCCCGGAGGTGAAGATTCGAAGGAAAAAGGAAGTATCCTTACTAGTTGTCTTAGTAATTTTTTCGTTTATTAAGTTTCCTTTCTTTTAGCCTGCGATTTTATTTAAATCGCTCGTTCGGGCTTATTTTTCCCCCCTTTTTCTTTTCTTGTCTTGTGTCCTGTTTTATAGACACAATCGCGTCTTTTGATTTGGCAGGGACAGTTTTTCCCGAGATGTCAACGAAGACGCCCAGCGGCTTCAAGCCTTGTGCCCGCTGTCATCGGGCCATCTCTGGCACTGACACACACTTGTGGTGTATTCAGTGCCTTGGGCCGGACCACCGCTCGGAGAGCTGCAAATTGTGTCTCGCCATGAAAAAGCGGACACTGCTCTCTCGAGATGCCCAGAGAGAAAAGACTTTTGGGCCCGGTGCTTCGGCGTCGGCGCCGTCGACGTCGTCTAAGTCGGCGCCGTCCAAATCGGCGCCGGGGAAGTCGGTGCCGGTGAAGTCGGTGCCGTCGAGGACGATGTTTCGAAGCCGGTGTCGTCGAGGTCGACGTCGAAGGAAGCGTCAGCACCGGGAGACCGGGGACAGGCTGCCATTCGACCGATGCACGCTGGGAGCAGTGATGCATCGAGTGGGTCTCCACCCGCCTCGGCGCCTCCTGCTTTGCAGACCCCCCGGGACCGTCCTGCGTCGGACCCGGCCCTGAAGAGACGTGTGGATTCCACGTCCTCTTCTCCGGTGCCGAGGAGTCTCGACGACATGCGTCGGGCGAAGGCCAAGATGCATCGTCGTCGGTCTCCTTCGCGTCACGGCACCAGGAGCTCCGGGTCATCGATACATTCGATACCCGAGAAGCGTCGGTGCCGAGAGGACCGCTCTCCCTCTATTACTGAGGTTCCGACGCATGGGGTCACTGGCAGCCGAGTCCCCACTCCCCAACCTCAGCAGACTTTGCCTCCAATGCCTCAACCGACCCCGCAGCATCTTCCGGCACCAACTCTGGATGAGCGTATGCAGGCCATGTTCCCATTTTTTATGGACATGATGCAGCAGTGGCAGTCGGCATTGAGGTTGTCGGTGCCGACGGCGTCGGCGGTGCCGGTGTCGATGCTTTCAGAGGCACCGGTGCCGACGGCATCGGAGGTATCGACATTGCCGATGCCGGATGTTTCTGCTCAGGCCTTCAGCCTGTGGTGAGGTCTGTCTCACCGGTGCCGCCTCCGGCGCCGGTGTCTTTGACTTCCCAAGTTGACTCTCCCGAGACATCGGGGCAGGAAGCTTCTCCGGAGTCTCAGGGACCGTCAACTTCTCGGCATCACCATAGAGGCCGTCAAGCCTCTTCGTCGAGACGGGCTCAGATCCGGGCGGCTCTGTCTGAGCTTTTAGCCCCATCTGACAATACCTCATCTGAGGATGATGATGGAGTGCATGGGGAGTTCTCTGGCGAGGATTCTCAAGGCATTCCATCTGACTCCACTCCCTCGCCACAGAGACAGCTGTCTCCTCCCGAGAGCTTGTCTTTTTCATCTTTTGTTCGGGAGATGTCTGAGGCCATCCCCTTCCCCGTGGAAATTGTGGATGAGCCCAGAGCCAAAATGCGTGAGGTTCTGGACTATCCATCTCCACCTTCATCTTCTGCCACAGTTCCTTTTCATGAGACTCTCAAGGAACTTATGCTGAGGAACTGGGAGAAGCCTTTTTCTTGCCCAACCGTCCCCAAAAAAGTTGAGTCCCAATACCGGATCCACGGGGAACCCAGTCTCATGCGGGCTCAATTGTCTCATGATTCAGCGGTGGTGGATTCCGCTCTCAGAAGAGCCAAGAGTTCCAGGAACTTCTCCTCGGCGCCCCCGGGGTGGGAGTTTGGAACTCTGGACTCTTTTGGGAGAAAGGCGTATCAGGCCGGTCTGCTCGCCGCCAAGATCCAGTCGTACCAACTCTACACGAGTATTCATTTACGGAACTCTGTGAGGCAACTTGAGAGTTTGGTAGATACACTCCCTGAGGAGAAAGCTGAACCCTTTCGTCAAGTGATCAGGCAGCAGAAGGCGTGTCGCAAGTTCCTGTCCAGGGGCATTTTTGACACTTGCGATGTGGTATCTCGCTTCTCTGCTCAAGGTATAGCGATGCGCAGGCTCTCATGGCTGCGTGCCTCTAACCTGGAGGAACGAACTCAGCGGAAGATAGCAGATATCCCATGCGGGGGGAATCACCTTTTCGGAGAGAAGGTAGAAGAGATGATTGATCATCTCTACCAGCGTGACAACGCTATGGATTCTCTCTCCCGCCGGGCGCCTTCTGCAACCACTTCCACTGCTAGGAAGTTTTTTAAGGGAAAGAGAAGTGCTCCTTACGTTTCTAGGAACCGCAAGTACACTTCTTATTCCCGTCAGCCGGTTCAGGCTCGACCCCAGCCCGCTCGCTCTCGTCAGCAGCGGGCACCGAAGCAGGCCCCTGCAGCTCCCCAGCAAAAACCAGGGACGGGTTTTTGACTGGCTCCAGCAGAGCATAGCCGAAGTCAAAGTGCCTGTGCCGAACGATCTGCCGGTCGGAGGGAGGTTAAAATTTTTTCACCAAAGGTGGCCTCTCTTAACCTCCGATCGGTGGGTTCTCCAAATAGTCCGGTACGGGTACGCTCTCAATTTGATTTCCGAACCTCCAAATTGCCCACCAGGAGCTCAGTCTTTCAGCTCCTACCACAAGCAGGTACTTGCAGAGGAACTCTCCGCCCTTCTCAGCGCCAATGCGGTCGAGCCCGTTCCACCAGGGCAAGAAGGGCTGGGATTCTATTCCAGGTACTTCCTTGTGGAAAAGAAAACAGGGGGATGTGTCCCATCCTAGACCTAAGGGCCCTGAACAAATTCCTGGTCCGAGAAAAGTTCAGGATGCTTTCCCTGGGCACCCTTCTTCCCATGATTCAGGAAAACGATTGGCTATGCTCTCTGGACTTGAAGAACGCTTACACTCACATATCGATACTTCCAACTCACAGGAAGTATCTTCGATTTCGGCTGGGATCACAGCACTTTCAGTACTGTGTTTTGCCTTTTGGCTTGGCGTCTGCACCCAGGGTTTTTACAAAGTGCCTGGCAGTTGTGGCAGGTCGCTACGCAGACTGGGAGTGCATGTTTCCCTTATCTGGACGATTGGCTGGTGAAGAACACCTCTCCGCAAGAAACTTTGCAGTCCATGCGGATGACTACTCAGGTGCTAGAGATGCTGGGGTTTGTCATCAATTATCCCAAGTCCCATCTCGTCCCAGCTCAAAATTGGAATTCATAGAGAGCTCTGTTGTACACAAAGACAGCTTGTGCTTATCTCCCAGGACCCAGAGCGGACAGACTTGTCTCTGGTTTCCAAAGTGCAAGCATCTCAGCAGATCACAGCTCGGCAGATGTTGAGATTGCTTGGCCACATGGCCTCTACAGTTCATGTGACACCCATGGCACGTTTACACATGAGATCTGCTCAATGGACCCTAGCTTCCCAGTGGTTTCAGGCCACGGGGAATCTAAGGATGTTGTCGGCTGTCCACCAATTTTCGCAACTCCCTCAATTGGTGGACCATTCGATCCAATCTGATCTTGGGACGCCCATTCCAAATTCCTCAGCCCCAAAAGTGCTGACGACGGATGCATCCCTCCTCGGGTGGGGAGCGCATGTAGATGGGCTTCACACTCAAGGAGCTTGGTCCCTTCAGGAGAGGCATCTCCAGATCAATCTCCTGGAATTGCGAGCGATCTGGAACGCTCTGAAGGTCTTCAGAGATCGGCTAGCCAACAAAATTGTTCTCATTCAGACAGACAATCAGGTGGCGATGTATTACACCAACAAGCAAGGGGGTACCGGATCTCGTCCCCTGTGTCAGGAGGCCGTGCAGATGTGGCTATGGGCCTATCCAAAACGGAATGTTTCTCCAAGCCAATTATCTAGCCGGTGTAAACAACAGTCTGGCCGACAGGCTGAGCAGAGTTATGCGGCCTCACGAGTGGTCCTTGAACATGACTATTGCCAAAAGATCTTTCGAGTTTTGGGAACTCCATCGATAGATCTTTTTGCTTCCCAGGACACTCACAAGGTTCCTCAATTCTGTTCCAGGCTTCAGGCCCACGGCAGACTAGCGTCGGATTCCTTCCTCCTTTTTTGGGGGACAGGACTCCTATATGCGTATCCTCCCATCCCTTTAGTGGGGAGACTCTCCTGAAACTCTAGCAAGACCAGGGAACCATGATTTCGATAGCACCCTTTTGGCCCCGTCAGATTTGGTTTCCCCTTCTTCTGGAACTTTCTTCAGAAGAGCCATGGAGATTGGACTGTTTTCCGACCATCATTACTCAGAACGAGGGGGCGCTTCTACATCCCAACCTCCGGTCTCTGGCTCTCACGGCCTGGATGTTGCGAGCATAGAGGTTGCCTCCTTGGTCTCTGAGGGTGTCTCCAGAGTCCTGTTTGCTTCCAGAAAAGATTCCACACATAAGTGTTACGCTTTTAAATGGAGGAGGTTTGCCGTCTGGTGTGACAGCAACGGTCTAGATCCTTTCTCTTGTCCTGCACAGACCTTGCTTGAGTACCTTCTGCATTTATCCGAGTCTGGTCTTAAGACCAACTCGGTCAAGGTTCACCTTAGCGCAATCAGTGCTTATCATTCACATGTGATGGCTTGCCTATCTCTGGACAGCCTTTAGTCATGCGTTTCATGAGAGGTTTGTTTTTGTCAAAGCCCCCTGTCAAACCTCCTCCAGTGCCATGGGATCTCAATGTCGTTCTCACCCAGCTGATGACAACGCCTTTCGAGCCACTGGATTCCTGTCATCTGAAGTACTTGACCTTGAAGGTCATTTTTCTTGGTGGCTGTTACTTCAGCTCGTAGGGTCAGTGAGCTCCAAGCCCTGGGTAGTTCATGCACCATTCCTTGTCTTTCATCATGACAGAGTAGTTCTCCGCACGCACCCAAAGTTTCTACCGAAGGTGGTGTCGGAGTTCCATCTGAACCAGTCAATTGTCTTGCCAACATTTTTTCCCCCTCCTCACATGAGCCCGGGCGAAGCAAGTTGCACACTTGGACTGTAAAGAGCACTGGCCTGTTACGTGAGCGGACACGCCCCTTCAGACAGTCCGCCCATCTGTTTATTTCTTTTAATCCCAATAAGAGGGAGTTGCTGTCGGAAAACGCACCATTTCTAATTGGCTAGCAGATTGCATTTCCTTCTCTTACGCCCAAGCTGGGCTGACTTTGGATGGCCATGTCACGGCTCATAATGTTAGAGCCATGGCGGCGTCACTGGCTCATCTAAAGTCAGCCACCATAGAAGAGATTTTGCAAAGCTGCGACGTGGTCTTCAATCCACACATTCACATCACATTACTGCCTTCAGCAGCATAGCCGACGCGACAGTCGGTTTGGGCAGTCGGTGCTGCAGAGTCTGTTTTGGGGTTTAGAATCCAACTCCACCCCCCTAGGCCCATTTTTATTCTGTTCCAGGCTGCACTCTCAGTTAGTTGTGTTTTGTTCAGGTCAATTTTGTTTTTGTCCTCGCCGTTGCGGGGACCCAATTGACCATTCTTTGTTATGTTGAGTGAGCCTGGGGGCTAGGGATACCCCATCAGTGAGAATATTGGCCTGCTTGTCTTTGGAGAAAGAGTAGTTACTACCTGTAACAGGTGTTCTCCGAAGACAGCAGGCAATATATTCTCACAACCCTCCCACCTCCCCTTTTGGAGTTGTATTCCTCTAATTCTTGTAAATTAACTTAGGAATGTGCCCGCGCGACGGGCGGGAAAACGGACGCGCGCATGCGCACTGCATCCGCCCACGCGACGGAGGACATTTTTGTTTTTGTCATGTACTTTGCTAGAAAGTCCTCCGGGCCGACGTGACGTCACCCATCAGTGAGAATATATTGCCTGCTGTCTTCGGAGAACACCTGTTACAGGTAAGTAACTACTCTTTCTCCCAAAGGCAGCCACCGCCATCTTTGTAAACCCAAAACAACATACTTGGCAGGATGATAAGCTCTGCCTACTAACTTCAGGTCACATAATGGGTCATGCACGCTCCTTGGGTTTTTTCTGGGATTTCCTACCTCCTTAAAGTGCATCTGTGTAGAACAAGGAGGTTAAATAAACAGGAGTGGAAGTGAGCCTATCTAGTCCACTGTAAGCAAGAAAGCCAGTTTCCCCTTCCCAGCGCAGCCATCATCCTCATTCACTCAAACAAAGCAAGCAACCTAGGAGCTGCTGCTCCACATTGTCGTTTTTTAATTGTTGTTCCATCTGAAACAAGTCTAAAGCTGTTTCAACTGGATAGACAGTGCCTTAAAAGGTGGAGGACAAAAGGTTTTTATTTTTTTGTTTCTTACTGGACAGCTTTTTTAATTTATTTGAAAGCTTCCCATCTGTAGATATGAATATCCTGAAATCACAATTGAATATCACTAAAACAGCTTTAAAAATTATAATAGCTGGTAGAAACAGCAATTTTAAACTCAGTATTTTGTGCTCATTTTTCTACACTAAAAACTAAATAAATACACTGTATACAATACAGATGGCCAAATTTCAATGAGAATATCCTGTTTCCTGATGGGTTCATCTTAACTGTTGTTGTAATCTGCCCTGGGAAGCCTGGTATAACGATGATGGAATATATTGAAATTAAATGGAAGTAGAATTAAACTCTCTTTTCATTGGGGCATATGGAATCACATCTTCATCTGTTTTGTAGAATTTTACCTTTTAGATACACAAATGGATTATTCTGTTGTTTGAGCATGTTTCAGGGACAAGTGGTTTATAAGTCAAAATAATACAAATATTTTCTGTCAAACAGATCTAGGATTCAGGATTTCCAAACAAGCTTGGCAGAAACAGGAGCACACAGAGCGGAGACAAGCAGGAAAGGGACTGGAGCTAAAGACTACCAGGGAAAAGACAGACAAGCAGGGTCAGAACCAAAGCTGAAAGTTTGCAAGGCAGAGACAAGCAGGAAGGGAACTGAAGCTAGAGACAGACAGGGCAGATACAAACAGAAGGGGAACAGAAGCTGACTATAGCTGAAGACAACCAGGGCAGAGACAAGCAGGATACAAAGCTGACCCACACAGACAAACAACAGAACAGTGGCAGAAGCTAAGGTAGAGGAGACTAGAACAAGCAAGGCAGACTAGGCAGAACACAAAGCTGACAAACAACGGATTAAGGCTAAAGGCAGAAGTGCACACAGGCACCCTAATTAAGAAATCAAGCCCGGGTCCGTAACGTCACCCTGACGTCACTTCAACTGTGTGGCTAGATGATCCCACTGTCCATGGAGAACAGGAAATACACACTGAACACCGAAGTGAGGCTTGGAACACACAGGAAGTAGAAACCCTACACTCTGAACACCAAAGTGAGGCTTGGAACACACAGGACAAACACAACAATACAGATAGACATCAGCTCATGAGCTGACCAGCAGAAAAGGTGAGTCAAAAGAGGGGTCACGGCCACAATCGTGACATTAATCATGTTTTTATCTATTGTCAGTTTCACTTGCTTGTAAATAGCCTTTATTTTTAGAATAGTTGGTTTGTTTTCTATCTTGTCAGTTTCCAGAGCAATAAAACTTGGGTACACATCTCAGCATGGCCCTCTTGAATGGTGAGCTCTCCAAAACCCACCAAAAACCTATTGTACTCAACTGTACACCACTACAATTCTCCTTTATATAGGTACAGTAGGTATTTATTGGGTTTTGGAAGGTTCACACTTTCCTCCACAAGTTTACCAGTTAGAGTTGGATATGGACCTAGGTCCCCCCTCACCTCTACAGTCCATTGTACCAACCACTAGGCTATTCCAGGGACCTCCTTGCTGCTCTAATAGTACTGGTCATAACATCTCAAGCTATCAGTAGAAGCTGGTGTGTACTATTTTATTCACAGCTTTGGGAGATGGAACAGAGTCAGTGACCACTGGGGAATAAGGAGGGTTTATGCCTTTATTGCTTCAGTGGTCATTTAAGGCACCTTGTGGTCACTTAGTCTTGACTGAAACAGGTCTAGCCAAAAAGTCTTAATTTTGGCCCTAGACATTTTCATTTTGTTCCAATATTGCAGAAAATGTCTCTCTTTGGTGTCGCTCATGTCCCACCCAAAACATGCCTCCAACATGCCCCCTTGAAATATGGACGAACTGTGAAGCAAAACTGAGGCGTCAGAATTGCAACTTGGACATTTTTGAGAGAAAAACGTCCTTCTGCCACCTTAAATGACATTTTTTGGATGTTTTTGTTTTGAAAATGAGCCCCTTAATCTCTTATAATATTCTTTACTGAATTTTTGTCTCAGCGATTTCTGCTCGATAGTTGTTCCTTCCTCCAGTCCTAGATATTTAAATATACCTTCCTGATCAAGTTCCTTTATCTTCCAGTCAACAGTCAAACAGGATATCAAAATATGGGTAACATAATTTCAATATAGTTGTAACATCAAACCTATTCAAATATCATCACAACTATCATCACAACTATGGCCAATTACATTCCTCCTGACTAGACTGGACCCGTTTACGCAGGGCCACCGAGAGGGGGGGACAGGGGGGACAAAGGTCCCGGGGCCCGGGCCTCCAGGGGGGCCCGACACCGGCACCGCCTGGCCCGCCCTCCGTCACTCCCAGAACTAACCTTAAGCCTCCTTTCACTTCGCAGCAAGCAGCAGCAGGTCAGGCTACTCCTTCCTTCCATGTCCCGCCCTCGCCTGACATAACGACCGCGAGGGCTGGGCACGGAAGAAAGGAGGAGAGGTCTGCCCTGCTGCTGCTTGCTGCGAAGTGAAAGAAGGCTTAAGGTTAGTTCCGAGGGCCCGGCCCGATAGCGGGTGGAGGGGGCCTGGCGACCTCAGGTGGGTGGGTGGCGGGGGGCCCGGTGATCTTGGGTGGGCGGCGACCTCGGGTGGGTGGGGCCCGGCGATCTCGGGTGGGTGGTGACCTCGGGTGGGGGGGGGGGGTCCCGGGGGCGGCCTTGTCCCGGGCCCGGCTCTTGGCGGCCCTGCGTTTACGCATTTAGTGTGATTCGTTGGGCAAGCGATGGGAGAAGGGAAAGTGGGCCCTTTACTGAGACACAGATGTGTGTGGGGGTGGAGACGGTTATGGAAGCTTGCTTAAGGTCATGGAGAGGGAGGGGCATCTTGAGAATGGAACAAAACATGTATTTTTGCTGACCAATGTTAATGTCATGTCTAGGGCAAGATACTATACAAAACAGCTTAAACATTTACTGACTGTGAACTTTGTTAAAAGCTTTTAGTAGATAAGGATATGCATATAACATAGTAACATAGTAAATGATGGCAGATAAAGACCTGTACGGGTCCATCCAGTCTGCCCAAGATAAACTCATTTTACATGGTATGTGATACTTTATATGTATACCCCAGCTTGATTTCTCTTTGCCAATCTCAGGGTACAGACTGTAGAAGAGTTCTGAACTTAATGTCGAAGCCCCTTCAAATTTACACTCCAGCCCATCCATATCTATTCAGTCACGATCAGGGCACAGACCATAGAAGTCTGCCCAGCACTGGTTTTGCTTCCCAATTACTGGCGTTGCTGTTGCCAGCCAATCTCCACTAAGATTCCTTGGATCCATTCCTTCTAAACAGGATTCCTTTGTGTTTATCCCACGCATGTTTGAATTCCATTAGTGTTTCCATCTCCACCACCTCGCGTGGGAGGGGGGGGGGCATTCCATGTATCCACCTGACTACTCCTGAGTCTGCCCCCCTTCAACCTCAATTTATTTCCCCTTGTTCTACTGCCTTCCCGTCTCCAGAAAAGGTTTGTTTGCAAATTAATACCTTTCAAATATTTGAATGTCTGTATCATGTCACCCCTGTTTCTCCTTTCCTCCAAGGTATACATGTTCAGGTCAGCAAGCCTCTCCTCGTACGGTTTGCAACGCAAATCCCATACCATTTTCGTAGCTTTTCTTTGCACCGCTTCCAGTCTTTTTACATCTTTAGCAAGATACGGCCTCAAAAACAGAACACAATACTCCAAGTGGGACCTCACCAACGACTTGTAGAGGGGCATCAAAACCTCCTTTCTTCTGCTGGTGATACCCCTCTCTATGCAGCCTAGCATCCTTCTGGCCCAACATTAAAACTGTACTGTGACCAAAATCCCAGAATAAAGAGAATTCAATAGAGAATGACACACGTACCAGAAAACAGAGACATAAATGCACCCTGATACAATGTGACATCCATTGTGGAGAAAATGTTTACGTATGAAGTAAACAAGTGAATGTGAAGGTCTACTGACATACATTAAAGTGAAATGTGAAATAGGTGGTTAATGTGTGATAATAAAAACTAAGTAACAGAATATAAAACAGCAACATCCACATGGTGGTGAGACCACAGAAAAGTAAAAGGAAAACAAGGCTTACCAACAGAACAGCAGAAATAACATGAGCGGTTACTCAAAATGTATTAGTGTATTGTCAGTCCACTCTATTAAAAAAATAAATAAAACTGTAACAATCCAGGATTCTTATCAAAATAAAAGAACCTGAAATGATATAAACACCAAGCATGATAAATATAAAGATAAAGTGCTTGCAAGACATACAATACTACTATTCATACTATATCATGGTCTGGTGTCTAAAATGTGGGGAGAGAGCTGTCTTAACAATCACCGTGGTTTGCGATAAAGAAGCGGCACATTGCGTGGGACACGGTGCAAACATCATGACCTCTGGCTGCAAAATTCTTGTGTGAAAACATCACCCTGACAAAACCATGTCCCTCCACCGGGTTCGATCAATCACGGTATTAAATGGACTGACGGCATCGCGCAAAAGCAAGGAAGAAATCCCATAAAGAAGCTATAAATCATATAATATTGAAAACAGCTAGTTGCCTCACCTGGGAACAGAGAAACACCGACTTGATGCAGTACATACCGCCATGGATACTGTGAAGAAGGGGATAAGGGAACAGAGAAGGGGGGTACTGGCGGAGAAGATAAGGTCCAAAGGAGGGGACAACCCAGATTCTTAGCTGAGGGAGCCCCACATGTCAGGAGAAAGCATAGATCATTTTCCCTAGTTGCCTCACCTGGGAACAGAGAAAGACCGACTTACGCCAATCCATTTTTCAGCACACCTGTAAAAAAGGCCTTTTTAAACATTTTTGCCAAAACAGATGTGCGGCAAAATCAAAATTGCCGCGCATCCATTTTGGGTCTGCGACCTTACCACCAGCCATTGACCCTATGCCTGAGGATGTAGCACAGCTCCTGCTTCCAGTCCTGGTTCCAGCTCCAGCATAGCTTCGGCTTCAAACACACTGTCAGTTTCCAGTTTGGGATACATTTTCCTGCTTCCCTCGATGCCTCTACTGGAGCAATTCCTTCTGCAGGGACTCACCTACCCCTCCCTACCCATCTTCAAATCCTTGCTCAAAGCCCACGTCTTCAATGTCGCTTTGGGCACCTAACCATTGTACCTCTATCCAGGAAATCTAGACTGCCTCAATCTTGATTGACTGCACTTTTTGTCCTTTAGATTGTAAGCTCCTTTGAGCAGGGACTGTCCTTCTTTGTTAATTGTGCAGTGCTGAGCAACCCTGGTAATGCTTTAGAAATGTTAAGTAATAGTAGTAGTACAGTCTTCCTGCCCCCTGGGCAGACAGTCAGTGCTGTTCCAACGAGGTCCAAGGGCTCACTCATCCAGAAACGTGACATATCTATATATATATCAAGAATTTTGTATCCATTGACCGAAGCAGCTCAGCCAGAGGCTTGACAAGATATTAAATAAAATTGAAGGCAATATGGCTCCCTGTGGCACCCCACAGTTCATTGCTGAAGAGAACTGATTGTCGTCTGTCTGACAAATAGGATTTGAACCAAGTAAACACTGTGCTACTGATACAGTGGTATGCTGGTAAATTTTTAACAGGCTCTCTCCCCGGGATAGCCAGCCCTCCAATTTTTTTTTTTGGGGGGTGCAGAGGCCCCAGTCCACCTCTGTGCCCCCCCCCCCACAAATTGCAAGGCTGGCTATACCCAGGGAGAGAGCCTGGGAGGGGGCAATGCATTAATCTCTCCAGAAAAAAAAGAAAGATTTTAAATGCTCCCAGGTTCCAATCTAATTCATGTTTAATGTAGAATAAAATGCCAAAAATTAAGTAAATGAATAGATAGAACCTCTGAATGTTGAGCATCTGATTCTCATACTGTGATGTCTGTTTTAGTGGACCTTTTACTAGGAGAAAAAAAAAATCTCTGCACACATGCTAGGGTGTCCCTGTAACCAGCCCCTCCTCCAAATGACACACTAATTACGATTTATAACAAATTACTATTCTACCTATAAAAAGTTATATTTTCTCTAGTACATCCATATGCTGCAGAAGCTGGCTAGTATGTCTGAAAATATAAATAAGATTAAATCAAAATGCTACCAACAATTAAGCACAACAACGTGGTTGCAGCAGCTCTTATCCAATCCGATCTGCTCCGGCTCCCTCCATCCCCCATCCCAGACTCACACTTTCTGTGGCTCCTCCGGCTCCGTCCTCTGTGGTGGCGCTACAGGTCCCTCTCTCCTAATGATCTGCTCTCTCGCTTCTCTAACCCATGTTCTGATGTATGGTGGTATTGCGGGACCAAAATTCTATATCCCCTCTTGCCATTACAATGGCCTGGTATATGTGCTCACATACAGTTAGTTATACCCATTGTAATTGGCAATCCTCACCAGGTATCTCATGTCAAAAGACATGTTCCTAACTCTCTTGATGACACTGTCAATCTAGACGCTATAGGAGTTCCAAGAGGGATACCTGATCAATTTAAGGCCAGAAATCAGGTATAGGCAGGTCTAGAATCTACTTTCTTTTGGTGGGTCACTATTAATAAAAATGTTGATTGGATTAATTACATTTATTATAATCAGCAAAGATTCATAAATTTTACTAGAAATGCCATTCACGGCTTAGCGGATCAACTTGGTGCCACTAGTCGAGTAGCCTGGGAAAATAGATTTGTTCTTGATCAAATTCTTTCCAAAGATGGTGATGTTTGTATTGTACTTCATGCTCATTGTTGTACTTTTATTCCCAATAATACTGACCCTGATGGTTCTGTTATGAAGGCATTACAAGGCCTTTCTGCTTTAGCCAACGAATTAGCTACCAATTCAGGTGTTGATTCTAGCTGGACATCCTGGTGGGATACAATCTTTGGTAACTAGAAAATCTTTCTTATGTCTATTTTTACCTCCATTTTGGTTGTCATTTTAGTTTTTGCTTTAATTGTCTGTTGCTTTATTCCCTGTGCTCGTGGGCTTGTCTTCAAACTTCTTTCTAATAGTACAATTGAATGTAATGTTTAATTTTATCTTTAACATTTTTCTGGTTTAGCCGCTTATTGGTTACATGAGTTTCTCCTTCTAGAGCTTATTTCAGCTCCCCAGGCATGGAAAGGTTTAGTTTGGGTTCCTTCCTTTTCCAACTATTGTACCCTTCATCAATGGACATCGAATGGGCACTCTGCGGAATCACAATTATTATCTGTACAGGTGATGATTTCTCAATCATCAAGAGGGGAATGAATTGATTTGCACTTTTCTGTGCACTGACAGGTCAGTTATGACCCATGAAATGCATAGCTAAAAGCTCAAACTTAAAAATGCCTGAGAACTGCATTTTCTGTACTTTTTGCTGAAAGCTGTGAATTTGAGGTCATGATGATCCAGCAAGGAGCAGTTTTACCCCTCCCTGACAGAGTGGTGCCACTAACTCTACATCACAAGGACACAAAAATGAATACACAGTTTGAAAGTGAAGATGTGTTGAGGTTACCAGACAAAACAATGATAAGACCTGGGTCCTGGAGAGATTCCTGTAGCAAAGTGACAACTACAAGAAACCTTGGACTTGCTGTGTTCCACAAACATTTAAATATCATGTTCTGTGTTCTATAACATTCAGATAGTGTGTTTCATTATATGTAAACAATGAAGTAAGACAGAAATTAGCTGAAATTGCAAACTGTATGATTTGGGAGGGAATTTCCATTGTACAGAAAGTATATAAGCCACGGTTGCATTATATTTAGTCAGAGGCTGGGATGACCGACAGTGAGTAAATCTTTACAGCAGTGGCTTTTCTCTCCCTCTCATAACAAATTGCTATTTGTTAGTGCCTGATTGCTTTGCTATTTGTTATTGCATAATTGCTTTGTTATTGGTAAGAAATAAAGACTTTCTTCTTGGAAAGAACATAGCCTCTGTCTATTCTGCCACCCCATGTCCCCTGTGGAATTGGAGAAGAACAGCTGTGAGCCCTCTTCACGAAAGTGGCGACAGAGAAGATGCTGGAAACTACAGGCCAGTAAACCTCACGGGGAAGGGGCAAGGATGGGGACAGAGCCCCTGGGGTCAGGGACAAACTTTGCCCCTGTGTCATTTTCTACTTTGAAGCCTCTTAATGACCCGGAATGTTATTCATATTTGAGTGATGCAGACGACTATATTTTGATTTTTTGGAAAAACAAGCAAACATGCTGGCCACAACTAGCAAAATTTGCATGGGGATCCTGTACATCCTGCTACTAGCACATCTTCTGAGAAGACAAGTTGCTTGTTTATCTTATTGTTTTCTATTGGTGATTTATAAACAACAGTTGCACAGCATCTTGTTCCTTTTTATACTTTAATAAAAAGATTTAAATATAAAATCATATGTGTTCGAGGCTTCTACAGATGAGAACAGAGCCCATGGGGACAGGACGGGGACAGAGACAGAATCTGTGGGGACGGGAGAAACTTTGTCTCCGTGTCATTCTCTACTAAGAAAGGAGTGGTTTAGCTTCAAGATAGTTGGCAAGTTGTAAAGAGGATTGAACAAGCGATACAAGGAACTACTCCTTCATTGTGTAAATTCTCTCAAGAACATTTGGTTAAAAAGAAAGAGATGGATCAGAGACTTATAAAAGTTGAAACAGCATTTCGAAAGACTGAACAAACTGTTGTTACCTTGCAATCCACTGCAGCTTCTGCTGTTAAGGACAGTTGGCCGATTCATTCACACCTGGAAGCTCTGGAAAATAAAATCTCAGGGGTCCTGTTAACTAAAGGGTTGCCATGCAGCTATCTGGAATTACCACCGGTGGCAGTTCCACCGTGAACGCGCAGCATTTCCAGCGCTAGCAGAAATATTGGAAAAATATTTCCGCAGGGGGTTACCGCTGACTTAGTGACGGAACCCTTACTGCCACCTAAATTCTTATTGCACGGCCATTTCGTTTTGGGGGTACGGTAAAATGAGGGACTCTGCAAGCATCAAAAATATGCACTGACGCTAGCACAGGCCCCCTTTTACTGCAGCTTAGTAAAAGGGCCCATTAAGACCCTTAAATTTTCTAGCGACATTATCTGGCTTCTTTACAGCTTCTGAAAATGTACTACTACTACTACTTAACATTTCTAGAGCGCTACTAGGGTTACGCAGCGCTGTACAAAATAAACAAAGAAGGACGGTCCCTGCTCAAAGGAGCTTACAATCTAAAGAACGAAATGTCAAGTTGGGGCAGTCTAGCTTTCCTGGGTAGAGGTTAGGGTTAGGGTTTTGTTGGGTATCCTCATGCAGCTGTTCTAACTGTCGAGGGTATATTTTATGTTCAAAGAAGCTCAATCCAGATAAGAGGAGAGGGTGAAATGGACCAAGTACTGTCTAGTCCTGATTTATCTCAATTTTTGGAGTCGTCACAGGATTTGATAGCAAAAAAGAGTTACTCTTCTGGTTAAATTTTCCTCTAAAATTGACCCCCCCCCCCCCCCCAATATTCTTAAATTATATTTCTCAAAAAAAAATGTACCTTTATGTGGTCACCAAATGTATTTGTTTCCTGATGTCTCCAGGCAGAAGCAATTATGTAGAAAGCAGTTCCCACAGTTAAGAGTAAAGTTTTGGCTGTGGGAGCAACTTTTTTCCTTACATTTCCCCGTAAATGCCTTTTGGGGAATTGTTTCTTTCTGATAAACTGGTACTTGCTAATCAATTCCTGAAATGTAATGGTTTTTGAGGTTTCGGAGTGATAGAGGAATATATTTGCATCACCTGCTCTGCTTTCCAGTGTTTCCATTTCCCTCTTGAGTCTCCAGCTTCCTCGTTAGCCTACTGCACTTTCCTAGATGTGGACTAAGCCTATGTATCTTTTCCTTTATTATTATTTTTCTAATTTTTTAATTATTCTTGGATATTTCTCTACTTTGAATGGTAAAATTACAAATAAGAATAAAAACCTTCCCTGTGGCTGCCTACAAATGCTGTGTGAGTAAGATCATGTCATTTCCGTTCAGCTTTTCTTTTGAAAGAGTTTTCATATTTAGAACATTTCAATGGTTTATGTCACATGTGACAATTACACAACAAGATGATGAAAAGTCCCCACAAAAAAACTAGGAATAACCAAACACAAACCAGAGTGAGAAACACCTTAATTATTACCCTACTTTGAACCCGAATCAACACACTTTATCTGTGGTAATGGAGGAAAAAGACCTCAGGAGCGGTAGAAGCTCTGCAGATCAGTGGCTTAACACACCTTACAGACCAGCGGTACTTCCGAATTGCCACGCAGCGAGCCTGCAATAGGCTTTCTGCACTTCAGTAAAATGGTCCCTTTATACATTTCTTTTAAGCCATTTTTCTCTCCGGTGAAACCCTATAGGCCAGTGATGGCGAACCCATTGCACGAGTGCCAGAGAGGGCATGCAGAGCCCTCTCCCTTGGCATGCGTGCAGTCGCTGGTCTGCCCACTCTCCCTTCCTCCCACCAAGCACCAGGCCGCCTGCCTGCCCTCCCTCCCTCCCAGGCATACCTCGGGGTTAAGGTGGCGTCGGCAGCGGCAGCAAAAAGCGTGTTCTTTGCTCGGCGTGCCTTCGGCCTTCCCTTCTGTCTCTCAAGCTCTGGTCCCGCCTATGACCAGAGCTTGAGAGACAGAAGGGAAGGCCGAAGGTGCGCCGAGCGAAGAACATGCTTTTCGCTGCTGGCGCCGCCTTAACCTCAAGGTATGCCTTTTAAATTTCGGAGGAGGAGGGGGGCCCTGGTGCTGGGAGGGAGGGAAGATGGGCAGGCGGCCTGATGCTTGTTTTGTTGGAGGGAGGGCAGGAGGCAGGCCTGGTGCTGGGAGGGACGGAGGCCTGGTGCTGGGTGGGAGGGAGGCCTGATGCTGTGTGTTGCTGTGTGCTGGGTGGGAGGGAGGGAGGGAGGCCTGATGCTGGGTGCTGCTGGGTACTGGGTGGGAGGGAGGCCTGATGCTTGGTGCTGGGTGGGAGGGAGGCCTGGTGCTGGGTGCTGCTGGGTGGGAGGGAGGCCTGGTGCTGGGTGGGAGGGAGGCCTGCCTGGTGCTGGGAGGGAGGGCGGGTGGGAGGGCAGGGGGGGAGGAGGGTGGCTGGATGGGAGGGCAGGGGGGAGAGGAGGGTGGCTGGACATGGGTGGCTGGAGGGGAGAGGAGGGTGGCTGGACATTTGTGGCTGGAGGGGAGAGGAGGATTGCTGGACATGGATGGAGGGCAAGAAATGAAGAAGAAAGGAGGAAAGTAAAGAAATAAATGGAAAGGAAGCCCTGGAAACGGAGTTAAGAGAACAGATAGAGAGCAGCAGAATCAGTGACTAGGACCAATATGGATAGAAAAACAAAATCACCAGATAACAAAGATAGAAAAAAATCATTTTATTTTCATTTTAGTGTTTGGAATATGTCCAATTTGAGAATTTACATCTGCTGTCTTATTTTGCACTGGGTATACTGGAGCTGTAACAGCTTACAGAAATGATTTATAATGAAAGAAAATCATGTTATTTTTCTCCTATACTAGTATAATATTTCAATGATGTCTGTTTATATGCGCCATGGCTGGTGTAAGGGGTGTGGCTATCATAGGGGTGGAGTCATATGTGGTGACCCCACCCATAATGAGTACCGGCACTTTGCGATAAATAATTAGATTTTGGGTTGCTGTTTGGGCACTCGGTCTCTGAAAGGTTCGCCATCACTGCTATAGGCCATTGCAGCTTGTAAAACGCCATAAGATCATCTCGCAAATTTCTCAATCTGCGCTTCCCCAGCTGTAAAGGACTAAAATACAAGCTGATACACGCCACTACCTTTTCCTACATGAGTACACAGTTGTGGAATGCATTACCCACAGCCCTGAAAGCTACTGAAGAAATAACCAACTTCCGCAAATCTTTGAAGACATACCTCTTCAACAGGGCCTACAAAGAGAACCCATAGCCTTACAAAATACCTCACCAACCCACCCAGTTACTAAAGTCCACCTTCGGTACTATCCTGCCTAACACCTTCCTTCCCTCTTCTCTCTGACCTCACTTAATCTACAAACTACCAACTGTATCTATTATCATGTAATGACTGTGTCATAACAAATCTCTGTAAGCCACATTGAGCCTGTAAATAGGTAGGAAAATGTGGGATACAAATGCAACAAATAATAAATAATAATAAAACATTTAGAATATTGAACTGGTTTATTGTATAAGTCATTTCATGTCGTTGCAGCTCAGTATGACATTCAGGAACATTTAAATGGTTTCTCTTTTGTATGATTCACTATATGCCATTTGCATCTCGGCCTCCCTTACCAGCCCACCATACACTCACTGTGAGGTTTAACCCCTTCACACCACCTCTGCGATGGGGACGTCTTACCCAAAAAATTCTCACACAACCAGCTGTCAAATTCAGCAAGATTCTTTATTCTTCTTACTTCAACCAGCAGACAAAAATCATAAGCAAGGGCAGAGTGCAAGCAGCTACTGAAACATGAAAGAGAAAGATCAGGAGGGGGGCTATGCGGGAAGTTGTACAGAGGGTGCTTCCGGGGCAGGCAGAAGGTAGCACTTACATTGGTGATGCTGCTGCCAGAAGCCTCGAAGTTGAAAGACGTGCAGGAGCGGAGCGATACCGCACTAGTTGAGGGATGGGGGTGGGGGAAGGACACCCATACAGCACCACACCGGGGGGGGGGGGGGGGGGGAAGGGTAAAGACGGCAGCACTGCACCAGTCGGGGGGGGGGGGGGGGGGAGAGGAAGACATCCAAGGCAGCACCCCCTCACGAGCTGCACCCGGGGCGGTCCGCCCCCACCGCCCCGCCCTCGGTACGCCACTATCTGTCCTCTCCTTCTCATTTGCTTATCTGTCTTTTCCACTTAGTTTCCATCCCTCCCATATTCCATAACCATCTTTCCCATCTTCTAACTTGTTTCTATGTCATGTCCAGCTACAGTCCTTTCTCTAAATTCTTAACAATGCAGAGACAGTTTGCTCCTGGTACTTTCCTTATCTGCTTAGAATACTAGCTTAGACGCAGTGGTAATAATGAACAGAATAAATGTTAACGTACATATCTCCATACAGGCTTACCTTAATGTAATTTATATAAGTAAAGCTAATATAATTCATATATCTAACTCCCTGTCCAGAAGAGCTTATAATGTTACCATTTTTACAATGCTTAAAGTGCAATGAACTCCTGCACACTCTCTACTGAACTGCCACACAGTTCATACATACTGGTCCACGTCCTTGTTCTTAGGCATGTCTTAATGCCTTAAACTATGTGACAGGCCTACGCAATCCCTCTTTTCAGATATTCCTAGTTGTTTGTCCAGGCCATTGGCCTGCTCTGACCTTCCTATCTGACAGTAACCCCTTGCTTTTGAAACATGTATAACATCTTGAATATTGATATATTGCAAGCCCAGTCAGATAGTTCTTCCCTCTGAAACATTTATCACCTTCTAAACATTTAAATGGTTTCCCTCCCATTTGAGTCCTTTTTTGCTATTTGGACCTTCTTATTAAAAACACATCACATACTTAATATTTAAATGTTTTTTTTCTTCCGTATGAGTTTTCGTGAACTTTCTTCTTGGCCTTCCTTCTGAAACATTTATCACATTAGGAACACGTATGGTTTCTCTCCTGTATGAGTTCTTTGATGAAGTTTGACCTCACCCTTGGTTCTGAACCACTTCTCACATTCTGAACACTGAAATGGTTTCTCTCCTGTATGAATCCTTTTGTGATATTTCAGCACAGTCCTGGTTGAGAACCATTTCTCACATTCTGAACATTGAAATGGTTTTTCTCCTGTATGAGTTCTTTCATGAAGTTTTAGCTCAGCCTTGGTTGAGAACCATTTCTCACATTCTGAACATTGAAACGGTTTCTCTCCTGTATGAGTTCTTCTTTCATGCTGTTTCAGATGACTTTTACAGGTAAAGGATTTATCACATTCTGAACATTGAAACAGTTTCTCTCCTGTATGAGTTCTTTCATGAAGTTTTAGCTCACCCTTGGTTCTGAACCATTTCTCACATTCTGAACACTGAAATGGTTTCTCTCCTGTATGAATCCTTTTGTGATATTTCAGCACAGTCCTGGTTGAGAACCATTTCTCACATTCTGAACATTGAAATGGTTTTTCTCCTGTATGAGTTCTTTCATGAAGTTTTAGCTCACCCTTGGTTCTGAACCATTTCTCACAATCTGAACACTGAAATGGTTTCTCTCCTGTATGAATCCTTTTGTGTTTTTTCAGCCCAGTCCTGGTTGAGAACCATTTCTCACATTCTGAACATTGAAATGGTTTTTCTCCTGTATGAGTTATATGGTGGGTTTCCAGGCTCACCTTCCTTCTGAAACATTTATCACATTCTGAACATTGAAATGGTTTCTCTCCTGTATGAGTTATTTCATGAAGTTTTAGCTCAGCCTTGGTTGAGAACCATTTCTCACATTCTGAACATTGAAACAGTTTCTCTCCTGTATGAGTTCTTCCATGCTGTTTCAGATGACTTTTACAGGCAAAGGATTTATCACATTCTGAACATTGAAACAGTTTCTCTCCTGTATGAGTTCTTTCATGAAGTTTTAACACAGCCTTGGTTGAGAACAATTTCTCACATTCTGAACATTGAAACGGTTTCTCTCCTGTATGAGTTCTTCCATGCTGTTTCAGATGACTTTTACAGGTAAAGGATTTATCACATTCTGAACATTGAAACGGTTTCTCTCCTGTATGAGTTCTTTCATGAAGTTTTAACACAGCCTTGGTTGAGAACCATTTCTCACATTCTGAACATTGAAACGGTTTCTCTCCTGTATGAGTTCTTCCATGCCGTTTCAGATTACTTTTACAGGTAAAGGATTTATCACATTCTGAACATTGAAACGGTTTCTCTCCTGTATGAATCCTTATGTGGTTTTTCAGCCAAGTCCTGGTTGAGAACCATTTCTCACATTCTGAACATTGAAATGGTTTCTCTCTTGTATGAGTTCTTCCATGCTGTTTCAGATGACTTTTACAGGTAAAGGATTTATCACATTCTGAACACTGAAACGGTTTTTCTCCTGTATGAGTTCTTTCATGAATTTTTACATTACTCTTGGTTGAGAACCATTTCTCACATTCTGAACATTGAAATGGGTTCTCTCCTGTATGAGTCATATGGTGGGTTTCCAAGTTCGCCTTGCTTGCGTAACATTTATCACATTCAGAACATTGAAATGGTTTTTCACAGTATCCAGATGGGTTAGTTTTATGCATACCTTGACAGTCATGAACTTCAGTCCTAAGCCCACTTATGTGGTGCTCAATAAAATTGGAGTCGGTAGTAAAGGTTTCCCAAACATCAGCCCTTTTAAAATCTCTCTCACCGTTGAGTCTTCCAGGTTGTTCAAGTGTTGGGAAAAAGCTACAGTTTCTCTTTTGTCTTTCAAATCTTTCTCCTTTCTGAACTGCTGCTTTCTCACCAGTTGGTATTATGCTACCGATACCTCCTTCACAGTCTGCTGAAGGATCTGTGCTGTCTCTGGAGGAGTCTTTGTGTTTCCATTCCTCTTTCTGCTGCTCATCACACATTCTCACTCTTTCACTCTCATTCCCAAATCCATCATCTGTTGGAGAAAATAGAAAGAGTACGATCATTCATTTTACAGCTATGGAACAGGATATACTTAAGGTGGGCAGGAACGAGGAGAATGTGCTCCTACCCCACAAAATTCACTGGAGCACCTGGGCTACAGGTAGAACCGGGAGAGGAAGAAAAGATGGAGCATTGTCAGGAGAGCCGGGGGGGGGGGGGGGGGGGCTCGAAAACCTGAAAGTGGAAAAAGCTACAGAGCTGGATAGGATACATCCCAGTGAGGATGTGTTTTTTGCCTCTTTGTCACTGATCAGGTAGGATTTATTACTGGAAGGCAAGCAGCTGATGGTAGAAGAGTACTTTCCATCTATGAAGGGTGAAATACAAAAGAGGTGTATAGACTCTTTGCTTTCGTTGCTAAAATAAACAAGGAAATTTCTTCCTGGATAGTTCAGGCATCAAGCTCAAAACAGATTTGTTTCAGAATTATGGAAGGAAATGAACATATTAGTTTTCATTCATGATAATATGCTGTAATTTCTGGTTTGTCTAGTCTCGTTGTACGTAACCCACACAGAACTGCGAGGTATTGCGGACTATAAAAACAAAGTGTTATTGTCACCAAACGCCTAGCGCCCGCCTGAGGTTAACCCTGTGGCCACCTGGAGGGTCTGTCTCCAACATTGCTCAGGACCGCCTGCACCTGGGCATGTGCTCTATACTAGAACCCTCCTCCCACCGACTGTGTCCTGCTTGCCTCTGAGCTAGTCTCCCACTCTCAGATTATTCTCTGGTAATTTCTAGGACACTGGGGGCCACACTCCAGGAGTTCCACAGTTTCTAGAAAGCAAACCCAAAAACACAAACCAGGATTCTTAGTCAGTACAGGACGGCAGAACTAATAAACTATTGGTTTATTATCATGAAAATGAACAGTGAATGTTTGAAAAACCAGATGAAAAAGTACAGCAAGCAATAACAGATAACCACCAAAACAACCCAAACATTAAAACTATCTAACAACAGCAGAGTGGTCCCTCATTAACCGTACATCTGAGAGCCACGGGTGTGCCAACCCTCTCTCACCTGCAGCTAGCGCGCGGCTGAGTTCTCCTCTCTGTGCTCAGGAAGTTCAACAGACCATTAAATCTTTATCAATGGGCATCGCCCTGGGCCTGGATGGCTTTTCCTCAGAGTATTATAAGATTTTGGTGCATAAAATAATTGTACCGCTCACTCTTTTCTTTGAGGAGGCGATGTTGGGCGGTGAGCTGCCTGCTAGAGCGAACGAGGCGCTCATTGTTCTGGTTTCCTAAGCCAGGTAAACCCCCGGATTTACTGGGGTCCTACCGCCCGATCTTCCTCCTCAACGTAGACGTGAAAATCCTAGCCCGAATCTTGGCGGACAGACTAGCCACTCATATTCCTACCCTGGTGGGAGACCATCAGGTAGGCTTTGTCAGGGGATGACACCCAGGTCTGAATGTTCGTAGAGCGCTGCTTGCAGTGAGCAAGGCGAAGGCTTCTCAACAGCCACTGCTGCTGGTGGGACTGGATGCAGAGAAGGCTTTCGACTGGGTGAGCTGGGACTATCTTTTCGTAGTGCTACGCTTTGTGGGACTCTCTGGATGGTCCTATGCAGATCCGGTAGCCCGAGTGTTGGTGAATGGGTCACAATCTCCTAGTTTTCGGGTACGCAGGGGAACCAGACAAGGATGCCCTTTGTTCCCCCTCCTGTTTCTACTATATCTGGAACCTCTCCTCTGTGACATTAGGGGAGACCCGACGATTGCTGGTGTGGCACTGCCCCAGCTCACCGTCAAGGCCTTGGCTTACGCAGACGATATCTTGCTGGCTTTAACACACCCCCAGAGCTCCCTGGTCGCAGGAATTCAGATATTACTCTGGCTTTCGGCTGAATTTGCAAAAATCTGAAGCTCTGCCGGTTCCCCTCTCAGTACAGACAACATGGGAGGGGCCCTTCCCGTTAAAGTGGGCCTCTGGCTATCTACATTACTTAGGCATCCGGGTTCCGACAGTCTTGACACAGCTCTATAACATTAACCTAGCACCGTTGTGGTCTTCGACTAAACTTTCTTTGGAGATGTGGCAACACCTCCCGGTGTCCCTGTGGGGAAGAATCGCGCTATATAATATGACCCTAGTCCCCAAATGGTTCTACATAGTCCAGGTATTGTCACTTTTTAACTTGAGAAGGGATGAACTGGCATTGCATCGCCTGTTAGTAAAGTTCTTTTGGAATGGGAAGAGATCTCGTGTCCCTTTCTCACAGACTTATCTCCCGATGGATAAGGGGGACCTGGGAGCAGATAGTATTAAGAAGTTTTCTGTTGCGGGTTGTATGAGACACATTAGTGATTGGTTCCGGAGTACCTCATTTTTCCTTTTCCTGATACAGAGTCTAGGTGTTATGATTGGGGTCAAAACCCCTCTCAAACTTACCTCTTTTCTGGGGGTCAGCTTCTTAGCTGGCTTCTGTTTCTATTCTCTGTCCTTTCTGAGCTGTCTCTGTCTCTCTGTGCTGGCAGCTTCCAGCAGCATGGGGTTAATTGTTTTACTTTACTACAGCTGTGTGTTGCCTGAGTTGCTCTACCTCGCTTTGGGTGTACTGGCTTCAAGTGCTTCACAGTGTTGCATTGGTGTGGGTTGGGCCTCTCTGGGTCAGTGTGCTTTTGCCTAGGTCTAGGGAGTGTGACATCATCAGGGAGGGCCTTGATAAGGAAGTGGTGTTGTTTCCTTCAGGGCCTTTGCAACAGTGGTGTTTGCTTTAGGTAGGGTGGTGCAGTGTGCACTTCTGACTTTGTGTCTAGTTTCCCTGCTTGCTTTTGCTAAGGTCCAGGTTAGTGTTAATGCAGTGTGCACTGGTGACTGTGTGTTTAGCTTTCCTGCTTTTCCCTTTTGGTTCCCCTGCTGTTCCCTCTTGGTTTTGGAAGCATTGCTGTGTGTAGGGCTTTGGAAGCTCTGTTGCTGATAGAAGTACTTCAGGGTTTGGTGTTGTTAGGAACACTGCAGAGTTTGCTGTTAGAAGTACTTCTGGGTTTATGCTAGTGGGAGCATTGCAGTCTTTGCTGTTGGTGTTTGGTGATTTAGAATCACTTTTGGCTTATGTGTTAGCTTCCCTTCTTTTCTTGTGGCTCCCCCCTGTCTTCCCTTTTAGTGCTAGGAGCTCTTCTGGTTGCTTACCAGAGTAGTGCTTGGGAAGCACCTTGTTAGTTGTATCTAGCTTGCTAGAGCAGTGCTTAGGTAGCTTGTTAGTTTTGTGTTTAGCTTATTAGTGTAGAGCTCTGCTTGTAGCTTGGTGCTTAGTAGCACCTGTGTTAGCTTTGTGTTTAGTTCCCTGCTCTGTTAGTTTAGGACTTAGGAAGTCCCTTTCTTGAGCAGGGCTTAGGAGCTCCTGTTTAGTATAGGGCTTAGGAAGTCCTTTTGTCAGTTTACTGTTAGGAACACTCCTGCTGGTTTAGGGCTTGGGAGCAAGTAGATCAGTTTAGGTTTAGGAGCACTTCTGTTTCCAGTCCTGGTCCCTATGTCATCCGGTATCCAGTAAGTCCTGTCGGCTACTCGAACCCAGGAGCTCAACTTCTGGGGGGCTTAGTAGCTAAGTGCAGGTGAAGCTGTGTGGACCAGTCCAGTGTGCTCCAGTCCCGTGTTCCAGTCCTGTGTCCTCCAGTCCGGGGGACCAGTCCAGTGTGCTCCAGTCCAGTGTGTTCCGGTCCGGTGTGTGTTCCAGTCTGGTGTGCTCCAGTCCAGTGTGTTCCGGTCCGGTGTGTGTTCCAGTCCGAGGGATTGCAGTCCAGTGTTCCAGTCCTGTGTCCTCCAGTCCGGGGGATTCCAGTCCAGGTGTTCCGGTTCGCTGGGCAGTGCCTGCAGTCCCTGCCGGTGTGCTTACCCAGTGTTGGTTGGTGGGTTTTGCCTGCTGCTGTCGCTCCTCGTCAGCAGCCCAAGGGCTCACGTTTGCTCCAGAGCCCAGTCCCGCGGGCTCTGAACCTGAGAACCTGACACTAGGGTGCTGAGTTCCTTCCATTTTAGCTATTGGTTGCATGCACCGGCTGGGCGTGCCCCCACGAAGCTGGGTTTTGCTCCTCTTTTTTTACCTTTACGGAGAGCATGGCACTGGATTTGCAAACTACATGGGTTTGACGTCCCGGTGCCCCCGCTATTGCCAAAAGGGGCAATGCTGATTTTCCGGTGGGTACGTCCACAGTGGTTTTCCGGGAGTGGAGAGAGGGGGGGACCATTTTCCTTTTCCAAGTCCTGAAGAAGGAGGGCACTTGTAAATCTTTACAGGAGTTGTGTGCGGGCGGATACTTGTCCACCTGGGCTTTTTTGTCCTACCTGCAATTGTGTCATTATATTGCACCCTTGCCGGGGGACTCTTTGACCTCTAAGAGACGGAAACAATTAACAGAGCTCTATGACCTGGAGGCGCAGATTCTGGTTCCCCTAAAACATTTTCATAACCAAATTAGAGAAGCGTCCCCTGTGGTGCACTATGGAACCTTGGCGCAGTCTTGGGCTGGGGAATTAGGGTGTAGAGTCCAGGAAAAGTCATTGCAGGCATGCATAACTACTTGTTACAGAACGTTTGGGAGTGCGACTCTACGAGAACTACAACATAAATTTATTATGCGTCTGTATATTTCTCCGCACAGAGCCTTCAGGACTACCTTGAGACCCCAAGACGACTGTCCAAAGTGTTCGGGACAAGGGGCGCATTTGGGCCACATGTTTTGGCTATGCCCCCCGGTGCGAACCTTCTGGAACTCAATATGTGCCTTTGTGTCTAGGTTCTGGGGGATCGAGTGGCGTCCCACTCCCATGCTTTTGTTTGATGTTTATCAGGTGATGGGTCGTCAAAGGAGGGGGAAGCTCGCGTTTCTTCGGCGAGCATCCATTATGGGGAAAAAGACTGTACTATCTGTTTGGTTGTTAGCAGAACAGCCTGCGCTGCAGACGTGGTGGTCTCTGATGGTCTCCCTGAGTGCAGTGGAACGTAAAGATGTAGAAGATCTAGCCTCGCAGAGGGGAGACCGCTTGTTTCAATGCTGGTCTCCCTTCTGGGATATCTTGACACTGACAGCCCGCAGTCGGATTCCGAATGGGTAAAGTCCACACGAGTAGGGAAGGGTGGGAGGCAGGGTTGCCAGGTGGAAAATTTTTTTCTAGCCCAATCCAGCCCCAAAACCAGCCCAAAACCCGCCCAAACACAAACCCCGCCCCTGACACCCCCACCCCCGCGTCATCACCCCCGCCCCCGCCGTCATCGGCCCCGCCCTTGCCGTCATCGGCCCCGCCTCCCACGTCACCGGCCCCGCCTCCCACGTCACCAGCCCCGCCTCCCCCGTCATCGGCCCCGCCTCCCCCGTCATCGGCCCCGCCTCCCACATCATCGGCCCCGCCTCCCCCGTCATCGGCCCCGCCTCCCCGTCATCGGCCCCGCCTCCCACGTCATCGGCCCGCCCAAAACGTCACTAACCCCGCCCAAAAAACGTCACTAACCCCGCCCCCCCGCAGCCGAAAAAGGCAAAAAGCCGCCTAAAAAACCGCACAGAAACCCAAAAAGCCGCCCAAAAAACCGCAACCCGCCGCGGGCAAAAATTTCCCGCGGCGGGTCGTGGAAAACCGCCCAATTAGGCGGTAAAACCGCCCACCTGGCAACACTGGTGGGAGGGGGGGTGTAGGGGAAGGGGAGGGTTATGGGTAGTAAGTCCAAGAATCTAGTGGATGTTATAACAAAAAGAAAATGTTGGAACATGTTACAGTTGACTGTTGTTAACCACAATCTTCTTTTGAATAAATAAAGTTATATATATATATATATAAAACTATCTAACACTTGTTACTACCTGGGTAGCACCTGGGGAGTTCAGGAACGTAACTGTTCACAAGAATTGGACAGGATCTCAGGACACAGATGTTCCTCCTCTGTACCCCCACCCTGAGAATAAAGAAAAATCCAGTACCTCCTGTCTAGTTTGAAGTCCAGGGCTAATCAGAGCCCCAGGGCATCAACTTTGAAAGTATCTGGCCAATGATTGCAGATTGCCTTTCCATAAGCTTAAACTGGAAAAGACAAAGCCTTTTTTTCTGCTACAGCTTTAAAACTCAAAACAAGAGCCATCTGCTGGCCAACTAGTAGAAAAACATTTCATGAAATAATACAGTTTTCAGGCTTAGAAACCCAGAGTTTCGTCACAGTTATGTTATCTTTTGGAAGGCTCATCAAGAGTGGATACCTATGATAGCAGAAGCAGTGTCGCTCGTTGCTTGCCTTGGTGGTAGGGAAATTAAAGGACTTATAATAGGAGATAAGGAACATAGACTCTCCTTGTTTGCCGATGATCTTTTGATATTGACTCAAGGTACAGAAAAAGCCCAAATGGCTTTACAGGAGCAAACGGCAGAATATGGAAGCTTGTTGGGATTCAGAGCTAACCTCACTAAGACAGAGATTTTGAATACATTCCTTCCAAAAGGGGAGGAGACAAATCTTAGGAAATGTTTGCCCTTTCAATGGGTTTAGTATCTCTGTATCAAACTTGGGGCAGACTGGGAGACACTCTGTAGTTGGTATCGAGATTTAGAGAGGTGGGATTAATTAATACTGTTCAAGAGAGGAAGGATGGGAGCAGTGAGAATGATGGTTCTCCTTAAATTTTTATATTTATTCCAAGTTCTTCTTGTTGAACTACCTCATAGAAAGATATTTTGCTTTATATAGGGAAGGAAGAGATCCAGAGTAGCCTGGGAGCCTGTATTCCAGTCTAAGGGAATGGGGGGATGGGTATACCCAATCTGGAAAAATACTACCAAGATGCACAACCTAAGGCAGTGTTAGAGTAGCAGATACCCCCAACCCAACCCAAACAATGGGTGCTAGCAGAACAAGAGGCTAGTATGTTTTAGTTGAAGATTCTCTACTGGGCAGCTAGCATGCTCAAACACATTCAAGAGGTCCAAAACCCCTTTACGAGGACCACTATGAACCTATGCCTCAAGACACATCCCCATTTATTGAAGAATAAGACATGGGACATACGGATAAGTTTATACCCGAGCTAGGCAATAGCTTGTTTCAAAGATGGGAAAGACATGGTCTTCTCTATTTTGGTCAATTTATAGGAGTTAACCAAATTCTACATTTTGGAACGTTATAAGTTCACTATCAACTAGCAGCTAGAGATGTTATTCCCTTATCTTCAAGATAAATGTTTCATTCAGGTAGAACAACAAATAGCAGGGGGTGGAGGCCTTAAGTCAGCTTTTGAAACTTTAGTGGGTGGACAAGTTGGTAGGGATTATATATCTTTTGTTTATGGGCTCCTCAACACCTTAGATAAATGGAAGGCTACCTACAGGGGGGCATGGGAGAGGAATGGGAAAATGTCTCAATGCGATCTCATAAATTGTCACATGCACCTCACATTATTGAGAATGGTCTTAAGGTACTGGTGAGATGGCATTACTCTCCATGTAGACTGCAAGCCATTATGAGGAAAGGGGATGGTATATGTTGGAGAGGGTATAGCCGGAGGGGAATATACACTCACATCTGGAGGGAATGTCCTAAGCTCCAGAAATTATGGAAGGAGGTATCTGCATATGGGCAACAGTTACTCGAGACTCATATAGCGTGTACTATGGAAAATGCCCTACTAAGTGGGAGAGTGGAAGGGATAACAGGAGCTATGGATAAATTAATGCTACTGGTTTTTACAGCAGCTCGACTGCTGATTGCCTCACATTGGCATACATGGACCATGCAAAAACAGGCTGTATATTATATGCAAACAATATAGATTGACTACCTTAAAATCTAATAAATGCAAATATCAAGAAATGTGGGGCAATTCCTCCAGTTGGAAGGACAATCTGAGTTTTGGGGAGGGGAGTGAAGGGAAGGGGAGAGATAAGGGATGCGGAGGGTCTACTTTTAGTTTTTATCATTATTGTGGGGTGGCAGTTTGTTATGTAACAAAATACTTGTTCTTAATTTTTTATGTTAAGAGATGCTGTCAGTTATTTTGCTAGAAAATTAATAAACAAAGTTAGAAATGGCAGTCGTAATTTCCCGTGGCAGCCTGCATGAGGTTGTGGCCGCCATTTTGGAATTGGGAATGGCATCATTATGATAAACTGCATTATATACTGTGATTTGTATTAACCTATCAGTAACACAAAATGTCCATGACTAAGTCAAACTGAACCTTGTTCATCAGTCATGTCCCTCCACAACAGTGCAGAAGACTCTCCACCTCCAGCAGCCCTTTCAACAGTACAGATTTCACAACCCCAAGACACTCTAGGATAAAGGGTTTTGCAGACCAGATCCCACCGCTGGGATACCCATCTCTATCCGTGCCTCCTCCATCTCCACAGACAGTTTAATCTGTCCAAAGTAGGGAAACAGACAGAGGGAGGAGAAGAGGAGATGACAACCTTTTATCTCACCAGCGCTGAATTCCTGAATGATTCCAACTGACTTTAGTAAAGATGTGCAGGAGGAATTCTATACGTACCTGTTATAGAAGTCAGGGTCTGCTCAGACATCTCTGATTCAGGATTTTCCATGAAGGGGATATCTTCCTCTTGCTTAATACTCAGGGAGAACACAGATGTTACAATTGGAAGGTCTGTGATGAGAAAACACATTCACAGGGATTTACGAGGTATCTGATAATACTAAATTAGGAAACTGATTTTAAGTGGCCAAATGTTTGATGTTATTGACCCATCTCCTGTGATCTAAAAATGCAAAGCCCATTAAATCCAAAACATTTACTTACTGTTGAAGTCATTTGGATTTTCTTTTCCCTCCCACTCAAATTGTTGAGTGAAATATTTCTCATCTTCCTTTTTAATCTTGAATATAACATCAGGATTAAGAATTGAATAACCTGTTGATAAAAGTAGGAAAATTACATTTAAATTGTAATTGTAGAATCCCTCGGGAGGTTCCCTCTGCTTCATGTTTTGATGGAGAAGTGCGTGATTTGTGCATGAAGGTCTGTGTATAGATATCTTGAGATGTGTGTATTTGACTGACAAAGCTTGGAGAGAAGAGGCAGCAGTGGTCCGACACTTGATTAAGATTATATCATAGAGGTTTTCTGGTATAGAGATTTCTCTTCATTTCCCTCCTAGGTGGAGGCACTGCAGCTGCCAATCTTCTGGTTACCATTTGGAGAGGTTATACGTTGTACAGTATAGTTGACGTGTGCAGCTGATATGTCTTGACCTTATGCAGAAGTCTCAGAGGAAATCTCTCTCTGGTCTTCTGTGCCAAAATATTTTGTATAGGAATGGGAGAGAAACTCCTGCTGGTGGTGTGTGAAGCCTCTAGTTTAAGTTGTACATTTTATCTTACAACAGAGAGCAGCATCTTTTGCCGATCCTGTAGAAATGGAGTCTTTCACAGGCTCCTATTGCATATAGGATGGTATCAGAAACCAGGATCTAAATTTCAGGTGCTCATGGTATCTAGTTCCTGTGATTTTTACACCACTGATTCCATAATGTGCTTGTGTGGTAGATGATAGAGAAACATATTTACCTCGTGAGATGAGGATGTCATGAATCTCCTTGATGACCTTCTTGTACAGCTCCTTCTGCCATTCTCCCAGAAGGTCCCAGTCCACTTCCAAGAAATAAGCAGCAACATCCTTGAAAGTGACCAATGCCTAGAACAGCAAACAGGACACCCCTATGTCAGAGTTTCATTATTTTTTCATTTCATTTTATTTGTTTATGTTTAAACAGTTTTTATTAGCATTTAGCATATTAATCACACAGTACATTTCTCTGGACTAAATCATCAACGAATTATGTTATATAAGCCAATACAATTCTGAACAGATCCCTTTGCTTTGGGGGGTGGTTTTGTAGGGAGTATCACTCCCCATATCAGGGTTACAGCAAATTAAGAAGCAGACTTCGTCCTTGCGGGCTTAGTTCCTGTATGTAATGATCCTAGATCCTTACAAAATTCTTTTTCCGTTTCGGAGATCCCTTTGCTTCCCTGGCTTCCCAAGTGGCCAACTCGTGCACTTGGTTTCTCCAATGCCACTAAGCCGGCGGGTCTGATGAGATCCAATTTTGTAAAATATTTTTTCTAGCCACCAAACATACTTTGCGACACCATATTCTATCCCCCCCAGCCTGTGTTTGGAATGCTGTTTGTGTATCTAGCACGTAATGATCCCAGGTTCCATCCACGGGTTTCTTTACTATAAAAGACATAAATCTCTGGATCTCTCCCCAAAAAGCTTTTACTCTTGGACATCCCCAAAAGGCATGATATAGAGTGTGGGGTATGTTTTGTTTTTTGTTACATTTGTACCCCGCGCTTTCCCACTCATGGCAGGCTCAATGCGGCTTACATGGGGCAATGGAGGGTTAAGTGACTTGCCCAGAGTCACAAGGAGCTGCCTGTGCCTGAAGTGGGAATCCAACTCAGTTCCTCAGTTCCCCAGGACCAAAGTCCACCACCCTAACCACTAGAAAAAATGTCACCCCCAAATGAAGAACCCTAGGCCATTTTGAATCTCGCCGAGACCGTCAGGGAGCATACAGGAGGACAGAGAGCAGCGCGCTGGGCAGGAAAGAGGGGGCTCTTTCCTGCCCCGATGTCACTAGACCACCAGGGAACATCGCGTGACGTGAGTAGGGGAGGGCGATCCCGAAATCGGACCTCGCTACCTTCGGACTATAAGACGCACCCCCCATTTTCCTCCCAAATTTGGGGGAAAAAAAGTGCGTCTTAGAGTCCGAAAAATACTGTAGTTTAAGTTATGTGGTGGGGTTCGCTTCTGCAACATTTTATATATGTTTGATACTGTCACACCCGTCACCTCCATGGGTTGGAAAAATATCCGTACTTTACCCCCTAGTTTCCTCCGTAAGTCTGATTGGTGCAAGGCTAAGATGTAGTGTTTGGCTTGGGCATAAGCGAATCGGTCTCCCCATGCAGTCCCAATCTTTGCCTGTAATTCCTCAAACGGGATAATAGTCACTGCAGCTCCTAATAAATGCTCCACTCTTGTAATTCCTAGTTGTTCCCATCTGAGAAATACCGAATTACTTTGACCTGGTTCAAAATTCGGGTTCCCCCTAAATGATAAGAGCTCTGATGTTGTGGCACTCCCTCCCAACCTTTTAATCACCATCCTCCATGCCGCCTTCAGCGGTTGAAGCAAAGAACAACGTTTGAAGTGGGCCGGGAGCTGGCCTTGTTTTAGATGCAGCAAAGTGACCATCCAGCTTATAATCGAAAGCCAAAAACGCCTATATTGCGACCTAAATTGGGAGATAGGCGTTTATCTCCCAAAAACGAATAACGCGGTATAATGGAAAGGCGATTTTGGACGTTTTCAACTGCACTCCATTGCGGAAGCATACAAAGTTGACGGAGGCGTGTCGGAGGCGTGGTGAAGGCGGGACTGGGCGTGGTTATCACCTGAACAGAGATGGGCGCCTTTCGCCGATAATGGAAAAAAAATATGCGTTTTTAGCGAGAATTTAGGGCACTTTTCCTGGACCCTGTTTTTTCACGAATAAGGCCCCAAAAAGTGCCCTAAATGACCAGATTATCCCCAGAGGGAATCGGGGATGACCTCCCATGACTCCCCCAGTGGTCACTAACCCCCTCCCACCACAAAAAATGATGTTTCACAACTTTTTATTTTCATCCTCAAATGTCATACTCACCTCCCTGGCAGCAGTATGCAGGTCCCTGGAGCAGTTGTTAGGGGGTGCAGTGGACTTCAGGCAGGTGGACCCAGGCCCACCCCCCCCCCCCCCCTTCCTGTTACAATTGTGCTGCTTAATGCTTATTAGTCGTCCAACCCCTCAAACCCACTATACCCACAAGTAGGTGCCCCCCTTCACCCCTTAGGGCTATAGTAATGGTGTAGACTTGTGGGCAGTGGGTTTTGAGGGGGATTTGGGGGGCTCAACACACAAGGGAAGGGTGCTATGCACCTGGGAGCTGTTTTACCTTTTTTTTTGTTTTTGTAAAAGTGCCCCCTAGGGTGCCCGGTTGGTGTCCTGGCATGTGAGGGGGACCAGTGCACTACGAATCCTGGCCCCTCCCACGAACAAATGCCTTGGATTTATTCGTTTTTGAGCTGGGCGCTTTCATTTTCCATTATCGCTGAAAAACAAAAACGCCCAACTCACAAATTGTAGAATAAAACATGGACGTCTATTTTTTTTGAAAATACGGTTCGGTCCGCCCCTTCACGGACCCGTTCTCGGAGATAAACGCCCATGGAGATAGACGTTTTCGTTCAATTATGCCCCTCTATCTCATAGGGGGCGAAATATTCTTCTTCTATATCTAGCGGTGTAAATAAATTAGTCTGGCCAACCCAGTCTCCTATATGCCTTAATAGGCATGCCTGATTATATCCGGCTAGATTTGGCAATCCTAGTCCTCTATGACCCCATCCTCCCAATAATAACGGAGTTTGAATTTTAGGTTTCTTTTGTGCCCAGCAAAACCTACTAAATACTCTCATGACTTTAGTCAAATCTCTCTTCAGTACACGCAGGGGGAGCGTCTGCATGAGATATAACCATCTCGGGAGTATTACCATTCTAATTAGATTTATCCTGCCTCTCAGCGTCAATGGGAGACCTTCCCATTTCTCTAACTGGCGTTTAGTCTCATCCACCATGGTGTTTATATTAATCTCATATAAATTCTCTAATTCCATGGTCAATCTGATTCCTAAATATTTAAATGATTTGTCTGCCCATCCCAAGGGAAAATCCTGATTCCATAGCTGTCTGACTATTAGTGACAAAGCCAGTGCTTCCGATTTTGCCAGATTCAACTTAAGGCCTGCATAGTCTCCATATTCCTTCAGGATTTCCATTAACGCCGAGAGGGATGCCCGTGGTTCTGTAATCATAACTAGGAGGTCATCCGCAAAGGCCGCTATTTTGAATACTGAACGTCCCATTTGCATCCCCTTTACCAACGGATTGTCTATTATCTCTCGAATCAACGGGTCAAGAGTCAAGACAAACAGCATCTGGGACACGGGGCACCCCTGTCGAGTTCCCCGTTGTATCAAGAACTCCTCCGATTCCACCCCATTGACTCTTATTTTTGCCTTCGGCCTATGATACAGGGTCCGTAATGCCGCCAAAAACCGGCCGCTAAACCCATATTTTTCCAGCGTCACGAACAGGAACGCCCAGTGTACTCTATCAAAAGCCTTTTCGGCATCAAAACTAATAAGTAAAGACTGGGCGTTCCTGCGCCTCCGCATTTCCAAGGCCGCTATGATTTTCCTGAGGTTTTTAGCTATTACTCTGCCTTCTACGAAGCCCACTTGTGCCTCATGTATTAACTTTGGCAGCACTCTTTTCATATGGTTTGCCATTATTTTTGCCAACAGTTTAAAATCCACATTTAGAAGGGAAATTGGACGGTATGACTCCGGATTTAGTAGGTCTCTCCCCGGTTTTGGTAGCACCACTATTTGCGCCAGAGCCAGACCATCCGCTGATTGCTCCATATCTATCATTCTATTAAAATAATTGGTCAAGGTCGGGGCAATGCTGTCTCCTAATATTTTATAGAATTCTATTTGTAGCCCATCCGGGCCTGGTGCTTTGTGCCGTTTCCCTTGTGCTATCCCCAGCAACACTTCCTCCACCTCAACCGGCTTGTTCAGTTTGTCTCTGTCCTGTTGACTGAGGGATGGCAAGCTTAAATTATCTAAATATATAAACTCTGGTAGTCCTTGGTCTTCTGGCTTCGCGTAGAGTTTACCATAAAATGCGGCGAAAGTTTGGCAGATTTGCTCCGTCTTACTCTCTATCTTTCCCTTTTCTCCCCGTATTTGGAGTATTTGCCTTTTACTGCCCCGTGGGTTAGCCAGTCTAGCCATCAGGCGCCCTGCCTTATTGCCGAATCTATGTAACTGATACTTATAGTACAACTGGGATTTAGATGCCCGCTGATGTAGTAGCACGTTGAGTGCTGTCTGTGTTTCTAAGAGTTTGCTGCGGTGGGCGTCAGTTTGTCTCTGTCCATAAGCTTTCCGGGCTTGACAAACTAATGCGCTCAAATGCAAAATTTCCCTGTTTCAGGCTTTCTTCACATGGTGATAATAACTAATTATTTCACCACGGAGTACTGCCTTTGCTGCATCCCAAAGCAAAACCGGGTCTCCTATATGTTGTGTGTTCAGGGTCATATAATCTTCCCATCGTTCCTTTAATTTCTCTCTGAATGTCCCATCGTTAAACAACTCTAGTGGAAACTGCCAAGAGCCATCCTTAGATCCCGTATCTCCCATGTTCCACTCTATATATACCCATGCATGGTCTGATATCGTGTAAGGCCTTATATTTACTTCTTTTATCCCTCCAAACATGGCTTCTGATGTGAGTATGTAGTCTATTCTAGCTTGAGATGTATGCGCCCGTGCATGGTGGGTATAATCCCGCTCACCAGCATGTAGGACTCTCTATATATCTACTAAGTCCAACATCTGTCCCAGTCGCTTCAGGCCCTTATTGGACGCCGTGTTATCACTTTTCTGCCCCTTAGAGCTGTCTATTGAGGGATCCCACACCGTGTTAAAATCTCCCTCTACTAGTGTGTAAGTCTTGGAGTGCTGGAGAAGGTGGGCTATTACTTGATTGTAAAATTGCTTATCATATTGGTTGGGTGCATACAAGTTACAAATTAGGATCGTTTGACCCGCCATCTCCACCTCCACCAACACATATCTGCCCCTTGGATCTCCTTTAAGAAGTCGGACTGCCGCTGCCACCCCTTTTCTAATTAACACCGCCACCCCTCCTTTCTTCCCCTGTGCTCCTGCCGAAATACATTCCTCCACCCACCCACGTCTTTAACTTAGTGTGTTCCTCTTGGCTAAGGTGCGTTTCTTGCAGCAAAGCGATGTCTATTTTATGTCTCTGCAAGTGATGCAATATTTTTGTTCTTTTAATCGGTGAGCTGATGCCTCCAACATTCCAGGTGACACATCTGGAATGTGAGACTTGCTGACCTGAACATGTACACCCTGGAGGAAAGGAGGAACAGGGGTGATATGATACAGACGTTCAAATATTTGAAAGGTATTAATCCGCAAACAAATCTTTTCCGGAGATGGGAAGGTGGTAGAACGAGAGGACATGAAATGAGATTGAAGGGGGGCAGACTCAGGAAAGATGTCAGGAAGTATTTTTGCACGGAGAGGGTGGTGAACGCTTGGAATGCCCTCCCGCGGGAGGTGGTGGACATGAAAACGGTAACGGAATTCAAACATGTGTGGGATAGGCATAAAGGAATCCTGTGCAGAAGGAATGGATCCACAGAAGCTTAGCTGAAATTGGGTGGCGGAGGGAAGAGGGGTTGGTGGTTGAGAGGCTAGGATAGGGGAGGGCAGACTTATACGGGGTCTGTGCCCTGAAAAAGACAGGTACAAATCAAGGTAAGGTATACACATATGAGTTTGTCTTGGGCAGACTGGATGGACCATGCAGGTCTTTTTCTGCCGTCATCTACTATGTTACTATGTTACTAACTAACCATAATCCGTAGATGAATTGTATCGTGTCTGCCTCTCTACAAAACCAATTTTTCCTCCCAGAAGGGCATCCCAGCCTATGCCCCCCCCCCCCCCATTCCTGCCATCGCTCATTATTCAGCTCTTGCCCTCGATCCCCTCCTTTTCCCAGTACATTGGTTGACCGTCTACCCCCCTCTAATTCCCTCCTTACCCTCCTTTCCCCCCCTCTTCCCATCTCATATCCCATTCCCCCAGACTTGTGTCCCTCAATGGGGAACCATCACTTTTGATGCCTCTAGTCCTCCCCCCCCCGCATTAGTCAGAACATTAACATCATAACCCTGTATAATAGTTCTTTATATTTACCATCATTAAAATAGGAAAAGAAAGATGAAAGAAAAAGAAAAAATGGGGAACCCCCTATACGACATCTCATTACATTAACCAAGACTCATTTAGTATGTTTTGAAAGACCCCTTATTTGCACTTCATCCAGACCCAACCCCAACTATATCTCCCACTGATGAAGGAAAAATAACATGTCTTAAACAATTCTTCTCTCACGTCTGGAGATGCTGCACTTGCTTCTTCTCCAGGTCTTCTCTTTCTAACTAGAGTTTGCAGCGTCCTAGTCCCTCAAACTTGGAGATCTAAATTGACATTTAACTTCCCCAAACAGTACTGATCAGTTTCTGCTTAAGATGGGGAAGCAGTGCTGGTTCCGGTCACCTCTCCCTTCTCCAGCCGCTGTAGGAATTCCTTCGCCTCCTCCACCGACTCATAGGAATGGGTTACCCCATTGTAGGTGACTCTCAATCGTGCTGGATATAATAGCGCGAAGCGGACCTTCAAGTTAAATAATTGGGAGCAGATTGAGGAAAAGGCACGTCTTTTCTCTGCTACACCCGCCGAGTAGTCTTGAAAGCAAAGAATCCTCTTCTGCTCATACTGCAGGGTGTTCTCGTTCCTCGCGGCTTGCAGGATCATCTGTTTGTGGGCCTCTGTTCCAGCCGTTCTTGCTGCGCTGTGCTCCACAGTCAAATCGGGTGGAGTCACAGAGGATGACTTTGGCTCATCATCAGAAAGCCGGCACTCTGATCCAGGCACCTCAACTCCTGGTGCGCACACGAGCGGCAGCGGAGGAGCTTGGCAGTACACATCACAGTGGTAAAAACAGGAGGGAGGAAAGATGCGACCCACCCTACAAACCAAGCAAAAACAACTTCCCCTCCAGCACAGAATCAACACTCTGCTCTTCCGGACAGCCAAAACGTACCGGCACTGAGTCTGGTGCTGTTTACTCTCTCTCTCTCTCTTTTTTAAACTTGAGCCCCGCTGCTGAAGGCTGAGCAAGGCACTCAAGGCTCCCGCCCAGACACGGCAACAGAGGCACAAAGCTGTCCACTCCAGAGAGCAGAGAACGGGGAGGGACCTGGCCACCTGGGTTTAATACCCCAAGGTGAAATGGGGCATCACCAGACCCACACTCCAGAACCCAAGAAGCACTACAAGGGACCAGGTGTAGGGTTTTTTTTTCCATATGCTCTACGCAAAATACGAAATTGGCATTCACGTATATCCGCATTTACCGACAATGTGAGCACTTCGGCCAATAGCTGATCAAAATCTAAAACAAGATCCGGCCTCCCTAAATCTAGAGCTCACCAGCTCCTTATTCTTGCGAGGAGCTATTCTCATAAGCGTCTTATATAATCTGGAGACCAAAAGACGGTCTCCCATGACCATCCAAAGAAATCCCTCACTCGTTTGCCGTGTCTACCTCACGAATATAATGAGCTAACTGGTTATGCGCAAAGATATTACCAGAATCAGAATCAATACCCATCCCTAGGGCCCCAAGGTTCAACATCGACACATTCGCAGTCAGAACATGTTCTAATCTAGTAACATAGTAGATGACGGCAGAAAAAGACCTGCACGGTCCATCTAGTCTGCCCAACAAGATCTACTCATATATGCTACTTTTTGTGTATACCCTACCTTGATTTGTACCTGTCCTGTTCAGGGCACAGACCGTGTAAGTCTGCCCAGCACTATCCCCGCCTCCCACCACCGGCTCTGGCACAGACTGTATAAGTCTGCCCAGCACTATCCCCGCCTCCAAACCACCAGTCCCGCCTCCCACCACCGGCTCTGGCACAGACCGTATAAGTCTGCCCAGCACTATCCCCGCCTCCCAACCACCGGCTCCCCATCTTCGAAACACAGGGTTGTCCATACCTGGAGAAAACAATAAATTACCCTTAATGGGCATCAAATCAGAGACTTACGACGTTACACTCCAGTATCTATTCAAGTCCTTCCAAACCTCCCTCAAGGAACGTAGCAAGACACTTTCTCTAAAAGAGGAAGGTATCCTCAGACTAGGAACCTGCAGTAAAAGATAGAGGTGACAGGGTCTAAAATGTTCCATTTCCAGCTCTTGGGTAGTAGAATCCTGTTGTATTGTTATTTGACAGCCAAGGCCTGAGACTTTGGTTCAGGCTCCAAAATGGTATAAAATCTTACAGGCCTTTAGCCATAATTTGAACTCTGAAGTTCCAGCAAGCTCCTGAGCTATTGGGACACAGCATGCAGCAAAATGAGGAAGGAGCTGGGGTGCAAAAAAACCTCGTAAACAGGATACAGATGGCTCCTCAAGCCAGGTGCAAGGTCTTGCTTAAATTTGTGGTTAACTGGGCTGAGGATGAGAACATGTTCTCAAGATAGAGCTACTCATTAGCAGAAGCCAATCAGTGCTAACCATGACATAATCTAGATCCAATCAGGTGAGCTTCCTGTAATATAACTGATATCCTGAGTAAACCTATAAAAGTTAGCGTACTTCATACTTCAAGTTAGAGAGGAGTCGTAGCTCATTCTCTCTCCAGGGGAAACCGGGGCAGCCCAATAGAATTGGCAAATTACCCAATTGTTTTCCCCTGAATACCTTTGAGTGATAAAATATATCACATAAGACTAAAACCCGGATAGCACCTGTTTGCAACTGGGGGACTATATTCCTACAACCAATTGATTGCACATGCCACTTGTATCTTCTTTGGTGTCTTTGGTAAGTAAATAAATGTATAATCCTTAGAACCATAATGTTTCTCCTTCTCTTTACTAATATCTATTAATAATCCCTTGGTTTGGTTAAAAAAAATATGAACCACTATTTCATTTAGAGATGGAGTCAGTTTTGAGGCCTTCTCGGGGCTTTCTCTGATACTAGACAGCTGAACCGCAGTACCAGGCGGAATCTGGGGGGGAACATTTAACCCTCCATAAAATTCACTGTCTATCTAGCAACCTATCTGGCTCCCTATCCGTTTTCACATCCTGTTCAAACTTCTTCTACTAATCTATAAATGTACTCACCCTGCTGCTCCCCAGTATCTCTCCACACTCATCCTTCCCTACACCCCTTCCCGTGCACTCCGCTCCATGGATAAATCCTTCTTATCTGTTCCCTTCTCCACTACTGCCAACTCCAGACTTCGCGCCTTCTGTCTCGCTGCACCCTACGCCTGGAATAAACTTCCTGGGCCCCTACGTCTTGCCCCATCCTTGGCCATCTTTAAATCTAGACTGAAAGCCCAGCTCTTTAACAATGCTTTTGACTCGTAACCACTTGTAACCACTCGCCTCCACCTACCCTCCTCTCCTCCTTCCTGTACACATTAATTGATTTGATTACTTTATTTTTTGTCTAGTAGATTGTAAGCTCTTTGAGCAGGGACTGTCTTTCTTCTATGTTTGTGCAGCGCTGCGTACGCCTTGTAGCGCTATAGAAATGCTAAATAGTAGTAGTAGTAGCAATCCCCCAAGTGACGAAGCACGCAAGCTTGATTATAACGACGCAGATTGGGAATTCCTAAACCCCCTTCTCTCCAAGAACCTAACATGAACTGTAACGGCATTTTAGGTTTAGCTCCTCCCCACAGAAAAGTTCTTAACTGTCTATGCAATAAAACCAAATCCTTTGCCAGAATAAGTAAGGGCAGCATTTGAAGAACATAAAGCCACCTTGGAAATTCCACCATGCGAAATAAATGTATTCTTCCATGAAGGGAGAGAGGAAGGGCCCTCAACGCTTCAAACATTCTGTAGTATTTTCTAATAAGCAGGAAATATTTAAATGGTATAAGGACCCTACTTTCATTGCCAGCTGTATGCCCAAATAGGTGAAAGACTCCCATGCCCACCTAAAAGGGAACGCCCCTCCCCAATCCTGTTTCAAACGGTCCTTCGACGGCAATGCCAAACAGTTGGAAAAATTTAACTTGAAGACTGCAAAGTCCCCAAATTCACAGAACAAATCTAACAACTCCTCCAGAGATCTCCAAGGCTGAGTAATATGCATTAAAAGATCATCAGCTAAAGCTGAGATCTTAAAAGTAGCACATCCAATAGGTACCCCAGCAATCTCCGAATGGGAAGCAATTTCTCTAATAAGGGGATCCACAGACAACACAAAAAGCAATGGAGACAAAGGGCAACCCTGTCTTGTACCATGACTTATAGAGAATTCCGAAGATCTCTCCCCATTAACCCACATAAAAGCCTTTGGATCTGAATACAACATTCTTACCGCCTCTCCAAATAAACCCTCCATCCCAACCTTTCTCAAGTTTGCAAAAAGGAATTGCCACGCAACCCAATCAAAAGCCTTTTCTGCGTCGAAGCTTTTCAACAAAGATTCCTCCCCAGAACGTTCCACTGCTTCCAATGAAGCCAATATTGATCTAATGTTTTAGTTGCCATCCTGCCCTTCACAAAACCCAACTGTGAGGGAGAAATCAAGTCTGGAAGTACATGCCAGGCTTCAGAAGCACAATCATTTGAGCAACTTTAAATGACTCCGGCATGGTCCCAGTCTCCCCCATTGAATTAAAAAGATTTAATAATGGGGTCTTCAACTGATCGCAAAGCAATTTATAGAACTCTACACTAAGGCCATCGGGGCCTGGTGTCCTATGGAGCTTACTTTGTTGGAGTGCCAGCAATAAATCTCCCTCTGTAATGGGAGCATTGAGAAATTCTCTTTGCGAGGGTGTAATCTTGGGTAAGGATAGGTTATCTAAGTACAAATTACTGTCTAGCATAATACCTGTAGGTTCTTGATACAATTGTTCGTAGTATTTCCCAAAACACGCCGCTATCTCAGTATCCGAGCGTACCCATCCCCCTCTGGAGTCTCGCAACTGCAATATCCTTGGTCGCTCTTCTTTTTTTTATTAGTCATGCCAACAAGGCCCGCCTTATTCCCGTGTTGGAACAGCTTATATCGATAATACAATTGGGATTTTCTCGCTGTTTGATGGAGCAGCTCATTCATTTCTTTCTGAGAAGTCAGAAGGGCTTCTCTAGCCTCCACTGACCCCGTATTGGAGGTGTTGCTTCCGGACCATCTTCTTCAACTGGAGAATGTCCTTATCTCTCGCTTTCCGAGTACAGGCTCTATAAGAGATTATCCTCCCCCGCATCACTGCTTTTGCCGTTTCCCAAAAAAGACCATATTGGTGGGCATGAGCTCTATTAGGAAACACAAAATCCTCCCATCTTTCCCGGAGAAATATGCCAAAACCTGCATCCCAGTAGTGCTATATGTTAACGAGGAAATTGAGTGAAACAGAGTAAAAATTCAGCCGGAAACAGATTGCAAAGTGGATATAGAGAAGTCAGAAAGAGTGAGAGATATAGGAGAACACAAATGAAAGAAGAAAGTAAAAATATGAAAAATAGAACAAACATATTATCTACACAAGAGTTAGAAGTCAGAGGCTGTGATTATAACACCTCGTTCTCACCATCCCTGGTCCACAGGAGGGAATCTTTCTTATAGGAAAAGTTTGTATCACCTCATTACTAGCTTTAATCGTAGCTTCATCACATGCTTCAGGCAGTTCCTCACATCTGCCTGTTGTGGTCAGATTTCCTGTTTCCTCAGATCCCCGAGGCTCAGTTCGGAATCCTTTTTGCTCAAATTGGATTAAAATGTCAGGCCTGACATTGTAGAAACCTATTATAAGAAAAAGACAGCAAAATATGTTTGTTTGTTCGTTTGTTTTTTAAGTTACCACAGAATTATTCACAGGCACCTCCACTGGTACAGAATTAAAATAAAGGTGGGTACTGCTGTACTGATCATCATCAAAAATGTATTCTAGAAATACCTCGATATTTTCATGCTGTGGTGAACAACTCCTTTCTCAACAGCACTAATACTGCATAAATATAATGGAAATGTCTGTCATCACGAGTTTTGTTGGTGATTCGATTATTAGGCATGTAGATAGCTGGGTGGCTGGTGGACGTGAGGATCGCCTGCTCACTTGCCTGCCTGGTGCAAAAGGTGACGGATCTCACGCATCACCTAGATAGGATTAGATAGTGCTGGGGAGGAGCCAGCTGTCTTGGTACATGTGGGTACCAATGACATAGGAAAATGTGGGAGAGAGGTTCTGGAAGCCAAATTTAGGCTCTTAGGTAGAAAGCTCAAATCCAGAATCTCTAGGGTAGCATTTCTGAAGTGCTATCCGTTCCACGCGCAGGGCCCAAAAGACAGGCAGAGCTCTGGAGTCTCAATGTGTGGATGAGATGATGGTGCAGGGAGGAGGGTTTTAGATTTGTTAGGAACTGGGCAACATTCTGGGGAAGGGGGAGCCTATTCCAAAAGGACGGCTCCACCTTAACCAGGGTGGGACCAGGCTGCTGGCATCGGCGTTTAAAAAGGAGGCGATAAGAGCAGCTTTTAAACTAGAAACTGGGGGAAGGCTGACAATCGCTCAAAAGCGCATAGTTCGGGATAAGGCATCTTTCAGAGACATCACCAAAACAGGGAAGATAGGATATCCCGATAGTGAGGTTGCAAAAAAGACCATAGTAGATCAGGTGTCCTTAAATAAAAATCAGACAAAAGATTGCAAATTAATACTGTCAAGTACTGAGCATGATGTAAATAGGAACAACAAACATAATTTGAAATGTCTATGTGCGAATGCCAGAAGCCTAAGAAATAAGATGGGAGAGTTAGAATATATTGCACTAAATGAAAAATTAGATATAATAGGAATCTCTGAGGCCTGGGGGAAGGAGGATAAACAGTGGGACACTGTCATACCGAGGTACAAATTATATCGTAGCGATTGGGTGAATTGAATTGGTGGAGGGGTAGCACTGTATGTTAAGGAGGGCCTTGAATCAAATAGATTGAAAATTCTGCAGGAAACAAAATACATCTTGGAATCCCTATGGATTGAAATTCCATGTGTAAAGGGGAAAAGGATAGCGATAGGAGTGTACTACCATCCGCCTGGCCAGGATGAACAGACGGATGTAGAAATGTTATCAGAAATTAGGGAAGCTAACAAGCTGGGCAACACAATAATAATGGGTGATTTCAATTACCAGCAAAAAATATATCTTTCTACCTTATATACAATATGTTTGCAAGCAACTATGGCATCCCCTGGGCAATAAAATTTTCAACAATCACAAAAATGTGGAGAAAAACAGACATCAGGTATTACAGAAACACCTCTTTGTCAAAGGACAAGCCTTTTGTATAATGAGGGAACCATATCAATCATGTGTCTTCAAAAAAAACTCCACAAAACTCTTATGCCACTTGGCTTAACCATGTGCTCTACAAACATTTGTAAAGGAGACTTAAATAATCCAATTTAAATTTAACAGGCTTGGAAAGAGTACTTATCTTGGCTGAAGAATTATCCTGCTTTATGAACTCAGCCTCGCGTCCACTGTACTCCACTCTTCAATAAAGTCCCGACAGGGTCGCCCTGTTTCGCTATGATATAGCTGCTTCAGGGGAATATTTAATATGTGAAAAAAATCCAAGCTCATAACGTCTCGCCGTCTCCACTTTACTCTGGTTCAAAACATGGCGGACGGCTTCTCCACTTTCACAATCTGCGTCTGACGTCTGCGTCTGACGTCACCCGAGAATGCTCCAATCACCCGGACTACTCGTCAGAGAAACGCTTTCCATTCGATGCTACATTTAAACCCCTAGGTATGACAGTCTTTAGAACGAAAATCCATCTTTGTTCTCTTTGTCTTAAAAGGCGTCTAATATCACCTCTTCTTTCCGAAATTCTCATTTGTTCCTATACAATGCATCTCAATTCTGAAAACTGATAATGATGTTGTATGCAATGTGAGACCATAGGTTCATATGTCTTCCCCGCTTGGATACAGTGTCTGTGTTCTATTAACCGAGTTTTTGAAGTACGAGAAGTCTGTCCCACATAACATAATGCACAAGGGCACATTATGATGTATATCACGTTCTTTGAAGTACAGTCCGTTATAGAATACAGCTTATAAATCTTTTCAGAAGTTGGATTAATAAATCGATTGGAATTTAACATGATATTACACACAGAACAATGACCACAAGCACTATGAAACCCCTCTTCACGTCTTCTGATCGTATCTCGATTCCAAACCTCTGCTGGACATAAGGTATCATTAAAATTACTGTTACGTTGAAATGCAAAAATCACTTTTAAGTCCCGAAAGCAAGGGTGAACTTGCAACATAGGTAAATGTCGTTTAATAATCTTAGACATTTTGTCTGTATGGGCATTATAACGTGTTACGAATGTTAACACCTCTTCTGACGCCTGAATCTTCTGGCTGGGATGTAACAGCCAATCTCTATGATTATTCTTAGCTCTCTTCTTGGCTTTAGACACCAATTTCTTGGGATAACCCCTATCAATCAACTTCAATTCTAACTGGTTAGCCTGTTGTTGGTAGCTCATAGTGGAAGAACAAATCCTCCTATATCTAAGGAATTGTGCAAACGGGATGTTCATTCTACAATGATAAGGATGCATACTTGCAAATTGTAAAGTGGTGTTGCGGTCCGTAGGTTTGATATAAACAGAAGTGGCCACCCGCTGATGTTCCTTGTATACGTCTATACCCCAAAAGGAGGCAATAATAGTTTTGGAACAAATTATGGATTCCAGACCTCGTCCATAGATGGTGCCAACGGAATTTGTTATTGATTTAATTCGCATTACTTTATCTAAAAACTATTTCACTTGGAAAAGAAATTTTATTTCCAAAAGATAGGGGTCTCCATGGGTGCTGCCTGTTCTCCCACCATTGCCAATCTTTTTATGGAATATTTTGAAACACAATGGATCTACACGTCCACTTTATTTAGGTATGCCATATGTTGGCTTAGATACATCGATGATATTTTCATGGTCTGGAGGGGCACAGTGGATCAATTGAATCAATTTGTGGATGAACTAAACGCATGTCATGAAACGATAAAGTTTGAAGCCAAACATAGTTTTTCAGCCATCGCATTTTTAGATATTTGGGTGACCTTGGAACATCAGCGGGTGGCCACTTCTGTTTATATCAAACCTACGGACCACAACACCACTTTACAATTTGCAAGTATGCATCCTTATCATTGTAGAATGAACATCCCGTTTGCACAATTCCTTAGATATAGGAGGATTTGTTCTTCCACTATGAGCTACCAACAACAGGCTAACCAGTTAGAATTGAAGTTGATTGATAGGGGTTATCCCAAGAAATTGGTGTCTAAAGCCAAGAAGAGAGCTAAGAATAATCATAGAGATTGGCTGTTACATCCCAGCCAGAAGATTCAGGCGTCAGAAGAGGTGTTAACATTCGTAACACGTATAATGCCCATACAGACAAAATGTCTAAGATCATTAAACGACATTTACCTATGTTGCAAGTTCACCCTTGCTTTCGGGACTTAAGAGTGATTTTTGCATTTCAACGTAACAGTAATTTTAATGATACCTTATGTCCAGCAGAGGTTTGGAATCGAGATACGATCAGAAGACGTGAAGATGGGTTTCATAGTGCTTGTGGTCATTGTTCTGTGTAATATCATGTTAAATTCCAATCGATTTATTCATCCAACTTCTGAAAAGATTTATAAGCTGTATTCTATAACGGACTGTACTTCAGAGAACGTGATATACATCATAATGTGCCCTTGTGCATTATGTTATGTGGGACAGACTTCTCGTACTTTAAAAACTACTACTACTACTACTATTTAGCATTTCTATAGCGCTACAAGGCATACGCAGCGCTGCACAAACATAGAAGAAAGACAGTCCCTGCTCAAAGAGCTTACAATCTAATAGACAAAAAATAAAGTAAGCAAATCAAATCAATTTGCTTAATGTGGACGGGAAGGAAGAGAGGAGGGTAGGTGGAGTCGAGTGGTTACAAGTGGTTACTAGTCAAAAGCAATGTTGAAGAGGTGGGCTTTCAGTCTAGATTTAAAGGTGGCCAAGGATGGGGCAAGACTCGGTTAATAGAACACAGACACTGTATCCAAGCGGGGAAGACATATGAACCTATGGTCTCACATTGCATACAACATCATCATCAGTTTTCAGAATTGAGATGCATTGTATTGAAACAAATGAGAATTTCGGAAAGAAGAGGTGATATTAGACGCCTTTTAAGACAAAGAGAACAAAGATGGATTTTCGAGCTAAAGACTGTCATACCTAGGGGTTTAAATGTAGCGATCGAATGGAAAGCGTTTCTCTGACGAGTAGTCCGGGTGATTGGAGCATTCTCGGGTGACGTCAGACGCTGAGTATATAAGCAGATTGTGAAAGTGGAGAAGCCGTCCACCATGTTTTGAACCAGAGTTAAGTGGAGACGGCGAGACGTTATGAGCTTGGATTTTTTTCACATATATAAATATTCCCCTGAAGCAGCTATATCATAGCGAAACAGGGCGACCCTGTCGGGACTTTATTGAAGAGTGGAGTACAGTGGACGCGAGGCTGGGTTCATAAAGCAGGATAATTCTTCAGCCAAGATAAGTACTCTTTCCAAGCCTGTTAAATTTAAATTGGATTATTTAAGTCTCCTTTACAAATGTTTGTAGAGCACATGGTTAAGCCAAGTGGCATAAGAGTTTTGTGGAGTTTTTTTTGAAGACACATGATTGATATGGTTCCCTCATTATACAAAAGGCTTGTCCTTTGACAAAGAGGTGTTTCTGTAATACCTGATGTCTGTTTTTCTCCACATTTTTGTGATTGTTGAAAATTTTTTGCCCAGGGGATGCCATAGTTGCTTGCAAACATATTGTATAAGGTAGAAAGATATATTTTTGCTGATAATAGATTCTACCTATTCCGTTGGATTAAAGTGATTTCAATTACCCCAATATTGACTGGGCAAATGTAACATCAGAGCATGCTAGGGAGGTACAATTCCTTGACGAAATCAAAAACTTTATGGAGCAACTGGTACAGGAGCTGACAAGAGGAGGAAAAATTCTAGACCCAGTCCTTACTGGAGTGCATGATCTGGTGCGGGAGGTAATGGTGATGGGGCCACTTGATAACAGTGATCATAATATGATCAGGTTTGATATTAGCTTTGGAGTAAGTATAAACAGGAAATCCAAAACGTTAGCGTTTAACTTTCAAAAAGGATAAAATGAAAGAGAGAAAAAAAAACTTAGAGGAGCGGATGCGAGGGTCAAAAATTTACATCAGACTGGATGCTGTCAAAATAAATACCATCTGGAAGCCCAGGTCAAATATATTCCACGTTTTAAAAATGGAGGATGGAAGACCAAATGACAGCTGGCATGGTTAAAAAGTGAGGTATAGGAAGCTATTAGAGCTAAAAGAAAATCCTTCAGAAAATGGAAGAAGGAACCGACTGAAAATAATAAGAAACAGCATAAGGAATGTCAAGTCAAATGCAAAGCGCTGATAAGGAAGGCAAAGAGGGACTTTGAAAAAAAGATTGCGTTGGGAGGCAAAAACACATACTAAATTTTTTTAGGTATATTAAAAGCAAGAAGCCGGCAAAAGAATCAGTTGGACCTCTAGATGACCGAGGGGTAAAAGGGGCGATCAGGGAAGACAAAGCAATAGTGGAGAGATTAAATGAATTCTTTGCTTCAGTCTACATCGAGGAAGATTTGGGGGAGTTACCCGTGCCAGAAATGGTATTCAAAGCTGACGAGTCGGAGAAACTGAATGAAATCTCTAACCTGGAGGATGTAATGGGGCAATTTGACAAATTGAAGAGTAGCAAATCTCCTGGACCAGATGGTATTCATCCCAGAGTACTGACAGAACTGAAAAATGAACTGGCGGAACTATTGTTAGCATATATAATTTATCTTTAAAATTGAGTGTGGTACCAGAAGATTGGAGGGTAGCCCATGTAACGCCAATATTTAAAAAAGGTTCCAGAGGACAGCCTAAGGTTCGGTGCCAGGAAAATGGTAGAGACTATTATAAAGGACAAAATTACAGAGCACATTCAAAAGCATGGATTAATAAGACAAAGCCAACATGGATTTAGTGAAGGAAAATCTTGCCTCACCAATCTATTACATTTCTTTGAAGGGGTGAACAAACATGTGGATAAAGGCGAGCTGGTTGATATTGTGTATCTGGATTTTCAAAAGGCGTTGGACAAAGTACCTCATGAAAGACTCCAGAGGAAAATGGAGAGTCATGGGATAGGAGGAAGTGTCCTATTGTGGATTATAGCTACGTAATGCAAGGTTCCATGTTAGGAGTCACCGACCAAGAAAGGGATCTCGGAGTCGTTGTTGATGATATGTTGAAACCCTCTGCTCATTGTTCTGTGGCAGCTAAGAAAGCAAATAGAGTGTTAGGAAAGGAATGGAAAACAAAAGTGAGGATGTTATAATGCCTTTGTATAGCTCCATGGTGCGACTCCATTCTCTTCTGTTCTACAATTCACTCTTTCGACAATGTTAACTCCCTAATCTCTAATTGGTCTGTCTTGAATAGACTGTAAGCTCTGATGAGCATGGACTGCCTCTTCAAGTTCAAGTGTACAGTGCTGTGTACGTCTTGTAACCCTATAGAAATGATACGTAGTAGTACTAGTATTAATAGCAATGCTGCTCAATTACACACCCCGGCAGTATCTGCTTTACAGAGAGGATATGGCTTCTTGTCCACCAGCTCTGAATTCCTAAATAATCCCGGCTGATTTTATTAAGATGTGCAGGAGGAATTTTATACTTACTTGTTACAGGAGGGTGAGTCTGTTCAGATGTCTCTGATTTAGGAGGATCCATCAAGGGGAGATCTTCCTCTTGTTTAACACCGAGTGAGATCACAGATGTTACAACTGGAAGGTCTGTTAAGAGAAAATACATTAGAAGGAGTCATCAAAGATACGATAACTAAATTAGGAAATAGACTTTAAATCTCTAAATGCCTGGAGACTTTGATCTGAAAATTCAGAGACCTTCAAACCCAAAACATTTACTTACTCTTAATGAGATCATCTGGGTTTTCTTTTTCCTCCCACTCAAAATGTTGAGGGAAATAATTCTCGTCTTTGTTCTTAATCTTGAATGACATCAGGATTAACAACTGAATAACCTGTAAGTAAGCAGGAAAATAGCATTAAAATAAAAATGTATAAGCCCTGGGGAGGTTCCATCTGTTTCCTGTTGTGAACAAGCAGTGCATGAAAGTGTGTGTGTTTACATACGGGACTAAGTTCTGTATATGGAGCCAAAAAATGATGCTGATAAAAATTGGAGCTAAACTATTCTATAAACAGTTCTCAGAGTTAGCGCTGTTGATAGAATAGTGTTTTGCGCTGGGATCTGCGACCAATTTTGGGTGTAAGGATTTACGCCCACTGAAACCTGGTTTATATTCTTACACAGAAGTTGTAGACGGAGCTCCGGAGCTAGGCAGCCATTTCGGACGGTGACGTCACTTCCTCCGTCCTGATTTATATTCTTACACAGAAATTGTAGTTCTCAGGAAAAAAGGTCAAAATTTTGTTGTACAGAAAAGGGAGACAGACTGCAGCTGGTCTTGTATGAAGCCTCCAGTTTAAAGTAAACATTTTATCTTTTGCAACAGAAGCCAGGTCTCAATTTCAGGTGCCCACGGGACCTGGTACCTGGGATTTTTCCAGCTCTGATAAAATAACAGCACCCATTCCATTAATGTGCCTGTGTGGTAGATGATAAAAAAAGACATAACTACCTTGTGAGATGAGGATGTCATGAACCTCCTTGATGACCTTCTTGTACAGCTCCTTCTGCCATTCTCTCAGAAAGTTCCAGTCCACTTCCAAGAAATAAGCAGCAACATCCTTGAACAAGGCCTAGAACAACAGACAAGACACCGTCAGTCATAGTTTCATTATATTGTTTACCTTGTTGGGTAGACTGGATGGACCGTGCACGTCTTTATCCGCCGTCATCTACTATGCTACTATGTTTTTGTTTTCTCCAGAACTTCGGATCCTTAAATGTGAAGGACGAAAACTGGAAAGGAGATGGCGCAAATCTCACCTGGATGAAGACAGGCTAAACTGCAGGAAGCACATGGCAAAGTACCGCAATCCGTAACAGCAACCAAAAAACAGTATTTCTCTCAATGCATTGCACAGGCTGCCAATTCAACCAAGCAGCTGTTCAGTATAGTAAACACCTACTGCAACCCCCACAACAAAACCAGCCTGCCCAGTCTAAACTCACAACGAGTTTGAAGAAAATTAAAAGACGAACACACACTCAATGCATAGAAACAGACACACAAAGAAAATATAAATACGCAATAAGACAAATCAAAAGGACATACTATAAAACTAAAATTGGCCAGACTAAAAGACATGAAGAAACTTTACCAACTTGTGAACAAGCTACTAGATACCACAGCGGTCACTGCTACCAATATAGACATCCCCTCCGCAGACAAACTCGCTAAATACTTCAATGAAAAAATTATAAACCTACGCAAAACGCTACCCCAGGTCAATACTGATACCGATAACTTCATTAATAGCTTGGATCCAAATCCTGGAGAACACCCAGCCATCCGAATCTGGTCAAACTTCACACTCATCACCGTCGAAGCAGTCACCCAGGCGATCAAAAGGTTCTCCAGCACCCACTGCAAACTGGACACCTGCCCCAGTTACCTACTAAAATCTGCCCCGGACCGCTTCTTAACAGACCTCACATCTCATCTAAACGACCTGCTCCAATAAGGTCTTTTCCCAGAGGAACATGGTAACATCTTACTCACCCCAATCCAAGAAGACCCCCAAAAAAAAAATAACCGAACTTACCAACTACCGCCCAGATGCATCTGTTTCTCTAGCAGTCAAGCTGATGGAGAGCATGGTGACCAAACAGATCACTGACTACATGGTCAAGTTCTCAATACTACATGAATATCACAATCGGGATATACATCACAATCGGGATTCCGCCCCCTCCATAGTACCGAAACTGTGCTAGTCACTCTCATGGCCAAATTCAAGCAAGAAATAGTCACAGGTAAAAGCATACTCCTCCTCCCGACATGTCGAGCGCATTCGACATGGTCAACCACAATACTACTAAAACTCTTAGAGTACTTCGGGATTGCTGGAAATATACTTAACTGGATCAAGGGTTTTCTAACCACCAGAACATACCAAGTGAAATCAAACCTAAACATCACAACCTTGGAAAGCAGACTGTGGAGTACCTCAAGGATCACCACTATCACCAATTTTATTCAACATAATGATGATCCCACTGGCCAAATCCTTATCTAAGCAAGGCCTCAATCCATTCATCTACGCTGACGATGTCATATACACTCCCTTCAGACACGATCTAACAGAAATCATCAACAAAATCAAACTTGGATTGAACATCATGGACTCATGGGCAAACGCTTTTCAACTGAAACTGAACACGGAAAAAACATACTGCCTCATTCTCTCATCTCAACACAACACGTACAAACCCACAACTTTAACCACTCCAGAACACACCCTCCTTATCTCAGACAACTTGAAAATACTCGGCGTCACACTCGACCGCAACCTTACACTCGAGAGCCAAGTGAACTCCACAATAAAGAAAATGTTCCACTCAATGTGGAAACTTAAACGAGTAAAACCTTTCATCCTGAGGGAATCATTTCATAACCTAATACAATCAATGGTACTAAGCCACGCAGACTACTGCAACGGAATCTATGCGGGATGCAAAGAACAACTCACAAAAAAACTTCAGACCGCTCAAAACACAGCAGCCAGGCTGATATTTGGCAAATTGTGATTCGAAAGTGCCAAACCCCTCCGAGAAAAGCTGCATTGGCTTCCAATCAAAGAACACATTACCTTCAAAATATGCACCCTGGTCAACAAAATTATCTACGGCCAAGTCCCAGGCTACATGACAGACCTCACAGACCTACGACTCAGAAACATAGCCAGATCTCGAACATACCTAAACCTCCACTACCCAAACTGCAAAGGACTTAAATACAAAGCAGTCTATTCCATCCAGCTTCTCCTACATAAGCACACAAATATGGAACGCATTGCCAAAAGCTGTGAAAACAACATACGACCATCTAAACTTCAGGAAATCCTTAAAAACCAACCTGTTCAAAAAGGCATACCCCACCGACCCAACATAACCACCTACCTACACACTGCAACAAAACAAAGCCAAAGATCGTAATGGACACTATATAACCTTCCTCTGCTTGATCCCCATTGTACCTGAAACACATGTACCTTTATTCGACTATATCACCTTGTATTTGTTTCTCTACTGGACTTGGCGAATGCCATAACGGTACTATGTAAGCCACATTGAGCCTCCAAATAGGTGGGAAAATGTGGGATACAAATGTAACAAATAAATAAATAAAATAAAAATAAACTGAACTGCAATGATTTTGCTGCATATTTTGCCAACAAAATTAAAAGTCTCCACCAGGATTTACAGGCAATCCCACCCAGTGCCCAACCAGTCAATCAGGGGTGCACAAACTCGCCCGCTCCTAACAGAGACAGATGGAACACTTTTAACCTAATGACAGAGGACAGCCTTGACAAAATCCTAAGAGACCTTCGACCAACTACCTGCTCCCTCGATCCCTGCCCATCAAAGATAGTGCAGCAGGCAAGTATGGGCCTTATAGAAGGCGCCACAAAAATTGTGAACACCTCTCTTTCTAATAGGCAACTACCAACAGCATTAAAAAGGGCAGTGGTTCGCCCTTACTGAAGAAAAACAACCTTGACCAGGACAAACTTGAAAGTTACAGGCCAGTATCCAACATTCCGTTTCTAGGGAAACTCATAGAACAAATAGTCTGTGTTCAACTTAATGAATGGCTAGAAAAGAGTAACTGGCTAGATCCATGTCAATCTGGATTTCTACCTGGTTATGGAACAGAAACAGTCCTCGTATCCCTGCTAGATGATCTTCACAGAAACCGAGACAAGGGATTTGCCTCGATGTTTGTACTGCTAAATTTCTCAGCAGCTTTTGACAGGAAGTATTTTTTCACGGAGAGAGTGGTGGATGCTTGGAATGCCCTCCGCGGGAGGTGGTGGAGATGAAAACGGTAACGGAATTCAAACATGTGTGGGATAAACATAAAGGAATCCTGTTCAGAAGGAATGGATCCTCAGGAGCTTAGCCGAGATTGGGTGACAGAGCCGGTAGCGGGAAGTGGAGATAGTGCTGGGCAGACTTATACGGTCTGTGCCAGAGCTGGTGGTTGGGGGCAGTGGTGTGCTGGAGCTGGCTCGCAAGATCTGGTTGTTAAATTTTGGCCGGACTTGCGAGCCGGTTGTTGGAAAGGGCGAGCCAGCTCTCCCTCCCTCCGCCCTCCGGATCCGGTCCCTCACAGATCCTACCTTGACTATCGAATTCTTCGGGGCAGGCAGTGTTGCCTGCCCGCTGCTATCGCTGACTTTCCTCCGCCTGTTTGCGCTTAAAAAATGGCCACCGAGACTTCCAGAGGCGGCCTCGTGAGACTTCTGTAAGTCTCGGCGGCCATTTTGAAGCGTGATCGGGCGGCGGAGGAAAGTCAGCGATGGCAGCGGGCAGGCAACACTGCCTGCCCCGAAGAATTTGATGGCCAAGGTAGGGTCGGTGAGGGACCGGATCGGGAGGGAGGGAGGGAGGGAGGAAGCAGGAGAATTTGTGAAACAAGTCGGGAGGGGGTGGCAGGGGAGAGAAGGGAGCTGCTGGACATGGGTAGATGGAGGGCAGGGAGAGAAGGGTCACTGCTAGGCATGGGTGGATGGAGGACAAGGGAAAGGAGGGTCACTGCTGGGCATGGGTGGATGGAGGGCAGGGGAGAGGAGGGTCACTGCTGGGCATGGGTGGATGGGGGGGGGGAGAGGAGGGTCACTGCTGGGCATGGGTGGATGGAGGACAGGGGAGAGGAGGGTCACTGCTGGGCATGTGGATGGAGGACGGGGAGGGGAGAGGAGGGTCACTGCTGGGCATGTGTGGATGGAGGGCAGGGAGAGGAGGGTCACTGCTGGACATGGGTGATTGGAGGGCAGGGGAGAGAAGGGTCGCTGGCCATGGGTGGATGGAGGGCAGGGGAGAGAAGGGTCGCTGGGTATGGGTGCATGCTGGGCAGGGGAGAGGAGGGGAGAGAGAATAAATGCTGGACATGGATGGAGGGGAGGGAAGAGTGAGGAAGGAGATAAGATAAGGGAAAAGGAAGAGAGGAGAAAAACTGCACATGGATGAAGAAAATAGGCAGAAGCTGAGGACCAGAAATGAAGAAGAAAGGAGGAAAGGAAAGAAATAAATGGAAAGGAAGCCCTGGAAACGGAGTTAAGAGGACAGATAGCAGCAGAATCGGATACTGGGCCAGCATGATCAGAAAAACAGTCACCAGACAACAAAGGTAGAAAAAATCATTTTATTTTCATTATAGTGTTTGGAATATGTTCCCTTTGAGAATCAGGTGCTCAACATTAAAAGTTTATTTATTTACTTATTTATGGCATTTTATCCCACATTAAACATGAATTAGATTGGAACCTGGGATCATTTAATTTTATTTTTCCTGGCGAGAGAGTAATGCATTGCCCCCCCCCCCCCCCCCACTGGCTATAGCCAGCTCTGCAATTTTGGGGGGCGCAGTGGTGGACGGGGGGGCGCCGAGGTGGACCGGGGAGAGAGCCTGTTAAAAATTTACCAGCACACAACTGGTTGGGGGGCAGAGATAGTGCTGGGCAGACTTATATGGTCTGTGCCCTGAAAAGGACACGTACAAATCAAGGTAAGGTATACACAAAAAGTGGCACATATGAGTTTATCTTGTTGGGCAGACTGGATGGACCGAGCAGGTCTTTTTCTGGCGTCATCTACTATGTTACTATGACACTGTGGATCATGATATCTTGCTAGCACAACTGACAGAAACAGGTATCAATGGAACAGTACTTGCCTGGTTCAGATCCTATCTATTAGACAGGCAACAATCCATAATGTTTGGCAGCAACTCATCACCACCATGGACACTGACCTGCGGGGTACCACAAGGATCGATACTGTCACCTATTCTGTTCAATATCTACCTCAAGCCACTAGCTGAGCTGATTCGATCAATGGACACTCAGTTCTACATCTATGCGGATGATGTGCAGCTACTCATACCCCTTGAACCTGACTTACCTACAGCCTTGAATAAACTGATTACTTGTCTAACGTCAATTCAAGAATGGGCTAAACACAACAAACTTTGCCTGAACCCAAGTAAAACTGAGCTTCTCTGGGTCCCTAACACAAGTGGATACATACCTGACATCAAAATCCCTTTTGGGAAGTATGAACTCCCCCTCAAATCATAAGTCAGGAACCATGGAATACAGTTAGATTCAACACTTACCCTGATTCCCCAAATCCAAGCAACCTTCAAAAGCAGCTTCTATGTCACGTATACACAGCAGGTAACTAGGTTTGTGAGCCCTTGGGCCACTGCCGAGGAGCGGCAGCGGCAGGAGAATCACCCTAAACACAAGACAAGGCAGACCGGAACACAGTGGATCGGGGCAAGGCTTCACCTACACTTAGCCACCCTTCACCTGGAGTTAAGCTCCGGGCTGCAGGCGGCCTGCAGGACAGGAAGGCCGGACTGCCGGACACAGCAGCAAGCAGACAGACAGCAGGAAACACTAGAAACACGCTGGGTTCCAGGGAAACAGCAGGCAAACGAATAGTCCAGAAACAAGCCGGGTCAGGCAGGCGGCAAGCAGAAGAATAGTCCAGTAACAATCCGAGTGTAGGCAAGCGGCAAGCAGAAGAAAAGTCCAGTAACAATCCAGGTCTAGGCAGGCGGCAGGCAGAAGAAAAGTCCAGTAACAATCCGGGTCTAGGCAGGCGGCAGGCAGAAGAAAAGTCCAGTAGGCAAGCAGAGTCAAAGTCACAAAAGAGTAAAAGCACAAAGGCACTGCAACAACTCACTCCAAAGGAACACCTCTGAAGAACCCTGTTGCAAGGCAAACTAGAACACCTCCCAGGTGATTAATAAAGGCAGCCTACCAGGGAGTTCACCGGGTATGGGTACTGCTTAGTTCCAAAAAACTCCCACAACAATCTGGACCGGACCAGCATATCTTCTGGAACATGGGAAACTCCAAGTCATCAGTTCACAGCAGCCTCCAGGTCTAACCACCAGGGGCCGAGGGGACTGAGAGCATGGAACCTGGGCACCACCATGACATTCTACTATTTGCGACAGCTACGCTACCTCTCCTTACATCGAGAAGGTAAATCTTATCCCAGTTGTGCACGTCATGGTAACATCAAGACTGGATTACTAAAATGTACTATACAATGGTCTGACTACAAAGGGCTTACACCAGCTCCAGTTCATTCAGGAATGCAGCAGCAAGACTCATAGAAGGTTGCAAGCGACGTAACCCGCATCACACCATTTGCAAAAACATCACTGGCTACCAGTACAATACAGGGCTAAATTTAAAACTCTATGTCTGATCTTCAAGGCCCTGAAAGGAAATGGCCCCGAGTATCTGAGAATAGGATGATCCTCCACACACCGCCAAGCACACTAAGGTTCTTCAAGGACTATCACAACCAGACCGTCTCCAAAAGAC